>NC_087200.1:100219007-100239546 GCF_015104395.2 Macrobrachium nipponense | reverse complement strand
ATTATATCCCAAATGACATCCCATGTATAAAGTGGCTAAGAAAACTTGAACGAAATTATAACGCCGTACATTCCTTCACGTTCTCGCTAAAATCATCGACGGAATTCATCGATCTACTGCAAGACACCACACCCGACGAAGACATAGCATCTCTGGACGTCGAAAGTTTTATTTACTAACGTACCAGTGGATGAAACAATACAAATCATCATGAACAAGATATACAGGTCTGAAACCACCATTACCGATACCCCCCCCCCCCCGCCAAAAGATCTTAAAAGAGATGCTAGAAGCAAGTACAAAGGAAGCCCCATTCCTCTCACATAGGGGGCGAAATATATCGGCAAAAAAGGACGGCGTAGCAATGGGTCAACCC
This sequence comes from Macrobrachium nipponense, assembly GCF_015104395.2. Classification (NCBI taxonomy): domain Eukaryota; kingdom Metazoa; phylum Arthropoda; class Malacostraca; order Decapoda; family Palaemonidae; genus Macrobrachium; species Macrobrachium nipponense. The sequence continues at coordinate 100,239,170 of NC_087200.1, read as the reverse complement.
CCCTTGGGGTTCTTTTTGCAAACGCATACATGGCACACAGAAGAGGTCACTTTTGAAGAACACCCAAAACCCAGAATCTATGGGAGATATTTGATGATATCTTTATCACAACAAAGGGCGAAAATGACATAGATGAATTAGTGAATAAACTCCGAGCAAATTCTACATTGAATTTTACGGTAGAAAAAGTAATGAGAGAGTGTTCCCCTTCTTGGACGTACTTGTGACCCAGAAAAACAACAAATACAATACCACCGTATACGCTAAAAAGACAGATGCTGGGAGATGCTTAAATGCTAGAGGAGAATGCCCTGATGCATATAACGGTCTGTGGTAAATGCATACATAAAACGTGCCTTAACACACTGTTCGACGTGGAAAGCGACGAACGAAGAAAATTAACATAGTTCAACAGCTGCTCACAAATAACGGCTACCCAGATGACATGATCCAGCAAGTTGTCAAAAAGAGATTAGAGGCTTTCCAAAACCCGACCCCGAGGGACAACACACAAGACAAAGACAAAGAAATAGTGATATACCATCAGATATCATACAACAAACACCACGAAGACGAAAGAAAGGAAAAACCCTCCTTGGTATACTGCGAAGAGGAACCACCCCCCTAGCACCATATAACAAAATAACAGCAAGAATTTACTGCAAGCCAAATCTTACGGCCTCACTGGTAATGAAAAATAGCACGGCTCCATCGACGGAGAAAGAGGTTGAATCTGATATAGTTTACAAGTTTGTCTGTGCTGACGAGCAATGTCAGTCCCCCCAAAAATGCTATATCGGACACACAACAACTACACTCAAAACGTCGCATGCAGGCCCACAGAAACCAAGGTGCTATTCACCAGCACTTTGTGGATACCCACAATAAAAAACCATCCTTGCAAGAACTTCTCACAAACACCAAAATAATCCACAAGGAAGGCAACTACAATCGTTTATTGATATCAGAAGCCGTCAGCATCGCCACACAACGCCCAAACCTTAACATCCAACGCGAGGCAGACCGCACGAGGGCAGCCCTTCACCCGCGTGGAACAAGACCACTACCACACGCGGACAGGAGCGCACACTGACATTTTGTTAATTAAACATATATGTAATTAATATATATTTATAATAACTTACTTTCAACTTTTGATATAATTTCTGTTAACATATTTATTTATTTGTCTTATTTTATGTTTCACTATAGTCTTTTGTAAATATTTAAAACTAGGTATCTGGCAATTGTACTACCTTTCCGTCCTCATGACGTCACAAAATGCATGTAGGCTCATATTTGTATTTACGGGCTGCTCTGTGAGCAAGAGCCCGTGCTGGCACAAGGCTAGCTTAATCTTAAACAACAACATATTTGTATCAGTACGCTTGATAACGTCAATACGTATAGGTTGACGAAACAGCTGTCGCGTTTTTGTAAAAATACTGGAGTAAATGGAAGAACCCATTATGTGTCCATTAGTAACCTGAACAAATGAAGTGAAGAAAATAATTAGAAAATATGATCATTTCAAAAAAGCTGGTAAACAGTGAAAAGCCATTCTATTCAATGAATATATATATATATACTACAATATATATATATATATACTATATATATATCTATATATATTATGTAACCTATATTCTATACATATATATATATATATATATATATTATATATTATATATATTGTATATATATATATATAGATATATATATCTATATATATATATATATATATATATATTATATATATATATTATTTATACTATATATATATATATAATAGAATATATATATATATATTATACTATATATATATAGTATAATATACAGATATATATATATATCTATATATATAATATATATATATATATATTTATAACGTATATATATATATATATAATAATATATATATATATATATATATATATATAATATATTTATACTATATGTACATATATTTCTTATGATGTATATATATATAATATATATATCTTATATATCTTATATATATATATATATATATGTATATATAGGTAATATATATATATATATATATATATTATATCTATATATATATATAGTATTTTAAAGTTAATGGGGGCATATATATATATATTATATGTATGTTATATACTTTATATAAAATATATAATAACAGCTATATATATATATAATATATATATATATACATATATAATGTTTATATATATATTTATCTATATTATATATATATATAATGTATATATATATATATATATATATTATGAGGATATATATATAATAATATATATATATATCCCTAAAAACGTTATAGGATTATAAGTCTCCTTTGACTGAAGAGAAAAGTTATAAATCCAAAGTTATCAATGCATTCTCATGGAAAATGCAATATTTGTTAAGTGTACATACACGTGATCGAATAATAAATCCCCTGTCGAGGTAATTTAGCTATTGAACGCTAATTTAAGAAAAATATTGATAAGTAAGAAAAACATTGTTACTTTCCATTAACTCACCATCGTTTGATGAAAGAGCATATAGAAAATAATCTTTCGACACCTTAGGTACTTTTGCCATTGAACGCTAATTTAAGAAATATATTGATAAATAAAAAATAATCCTGTTACTTTCCACTGACTCTCCATCGCTCCCGTAGACATGTTTGATGAATATGCATTTATTTATAGAATACATTACATCGAGACCTATAATTCGTTTTGTGGCCTCTGTCTGTTTTGGCTCTCGAAATATGTTACAAAATTGCTGTCACCGCTGGCAGAAACTATCTCAGGCTCCCATTTGATTAGTTCTTCAGACCTGGCGCAAAAATGAATCTTCAACACGATCACTCCCAACTTCCAATTAACAGGTTTTGTTGCTGTCTCTATTTACAAAGGTACCAACAACAGAGGTTTTAGAATATCTCGAAAACTAATTAATTTAGAATTAATTAAATTCTCTATTTATGATTACAAGGTAATATTTAAATGATAAACTCCATAAATAATAATTTGGTATGGTGTTTGTAACCGTGCTAGCACCAGTTCAACTAAATATAATACGGAATTTTTTTATGTATAATTCCTATTATTACGCAAATAACGGTACTATGATATTGATATGTAAATGCGATATTGTCTCTTATTTTGATAAATAAATGTAAATATGCTGCTCTTTAAATTTATATACATATATATATATATATATATATATATATATATATATATATATATATATATGTGTGTGTGTGTGTGTGTGTGTGTGTGTGTGTGTGTGTGTGTGTGTGTAATGTATATATATATATATATGTATGTATAAAATTGCATATGCTAGTTTTCTTATTGCTGTTTTGAGAGGCCTTAAGAAACAGTAATGTGGAAGCTTGTTATCGGAACCAATCAGTTGTATATGTTTCCCTTGGTTGTACGTTCAATCGGCAAGAAAACTAAAGATACAGTTTTCTCAAAACTTCTGACACATATTGCTCAATAATGCCACACTTGTCAACTCTGGAAAGTTGGCGGAGCTTTCTAGATTTCCATTAACTTTGCACCATAAAGATTCTGTAGAAGTCATATAATGATTTATACTTGAATGTAGTAACAGGCTCTATAGTATTCGTTAATGTTGGATTGGTAACGTCAGTTCAGAATAGAACATCGATCATCCTTTTTTAAAACCTACTGTGAAACCTTACTTATAAGTAATGCTTGACACTAAACTGATGTAAAATTCATGCGTAATTGAAACGTATCTTATAAAAATGAGAGAAATGTTTTAAGATTTGGGCAATGTCTATGGAAATCATGAGGAACATTACAGCAAAGAATGAAATATTATAACGAGAGAGAGAGAGAGAGAGAGAGAGAAACGTAAGCATAGGCTATGGTCAAAACTTTCCATTAATAGAAAGTTGGGAAGAAAAATTACCCTTCCAATAGAGAGAAGAAACTTAACATGAAAAACCGTCCCTTTAGATTCCTCAGAAAGTATATTTTTCTTACTTTACTGTTCTTTTAGAAGAAAAAAAAAACACAGAGAAGAAAGTTGTTGTTTTCAAAACGGAAACCATTTATGCTTGAATTTAAGAGGCATTTAGATAAAATACCCAAATACCAATGTTCGATTTTGAGGATTTTTTTAAGATAAATTTGGGTCGCTTGGTTTAGCCGGAGATTATTAAATCGAAATTGTTTCACTTTTATTCTAGCTTGGTATATAGTTTGATTGTAAATGCTTTAGTTTATAATGCATTTGTAAATTAACCATCGAATCAAATAATATTTGTGTAAGAATCTGAATCGATGGTATATTCTCATTACATTAGAAAACATCACTCGTAATACGCCATGGATATTTATTTCGTCATATTTCTAATTGTACTTAAAATATCCTGATAAATGATTAAGCCGCATGCGGAAGTTGAGCTGGTCTTAGCACAGCCTACATATTTATAAATTTCTACAAACTTCTATATTAGCCAAGTTAATTAAAGCCTAATGTCCTTCACAGGTAAAATTTCGTTTTTTCTCTCCTAAGGGAAATTTTGGCGCCTTTCGGAAAGAAAAATCTCCTATATTCGTAGAGAGATAAAGTTTATGTTCATTAGGAGACGTGCTCCGTCTCCGTCAAGTTTTGCCATCGTCTGAAATTAAGATTCGTTATTGCATTGGGTTAAGTTCTTAAAGGAAAAGGAATGGTTTTCCCTATAACAGCAGAATCTCTCTCTCTCTCTCTCTCTCTCTCTCTCTCTCTCTCTCTCTCTCTCTCTCTCTCTCTCCATTTATTAAATAATTTAGAAATATCTCTAGCCGAGAACAACTAACGCCCCGATATAGTTTCCAAGCCAAGTTGATGATTCTATTCAGGGAGTAAGTGTCGCAAAAAGTCTAGGCCAAAACAAACTTGGTATCTTAAGTTTTTTTTTTTTTTTTTTTTTTTTTTTTTTGTCTGTCGGTTGATGAGACTGTTATACTTTTTTTATAATAATTAAAGTTCCTACATGTTAGAAGGAATACCTCATCTTACTGCAAAAAACAGTAGTTTGGTCTGTCTGTCTGTTGTCTGTAAGCACTATTCACCGGTGCGGAATTTTACGTAAGTGCTTAACAGCTGACGGACCAATTTATTAACATTAAGGGTTAAAGAGGCGTGAATGACAGTGGGTCTATCCTTACTCAGTGACTACCTAACTAACAAGACCAAGCCATTTTCAAATCGTTGCTGAATATGGTAAGATATGGGTGAAAATTACATCCGGGAAAACTACCGCTTGGTTGGTAGTTCACAGTAAACATTGAATTGTGAATTCTTACATTCTGACAAGTAGGCCAGGTACAACAACATAGGAAATAAAAAGAAAAGGAGATAAAAAGTGAGGTTAGCTCGGCAAAAAAACACCAGCATTAGATAACTGTTAGTTAAGAGTACAGTCACATCGTCTGGGGCCGTGGCACCTGGCCTCACCGGCCGGGTACCGAGCCTTACTAACTAGTGAAGGGAAAAATTTGACATGTTGATCCATCTGTCTGTCAAACTTACCAGGTTATCGCAACATCTCCTACACAACTGAAGAACCGCCGTTCACAGATATTTCTGAAGGGAGATAGTAAGTCTGAAAGCCCATCTGTCACCTTCACTTTACATTCAAGTCAAGTTTGGTGTGCATGTAGTGATATCACCTGTCTGTCAGCGTGGCTGTAACACTTTCTCTCTTGTAACTCACATTACACGGCTGAAGGTATTTAAATCGTGCATGGTGCAAAGAATGACCGTTAAGTGGACATAGATCTGCCTTGTAGGAAATTGTATTCTGTGCTTGTCACTGTCAGTGGCGGAATTAAAGAGAGGGGGCAGCTGGTCACGTGCCCCCCCCCCATTTAGTATGATTAATATTTGATTAGTTAATTAATATTTCTACAACAACAACTGTACAGCAACAAAAGCAATAACAGCTACTACTGTGTGTAAATATATGTGTGCTGCATATATAAATATTAATACATATGTGCCATGTGTGTGTACAAGTTACACACATACACACATGTATAGTATACATACACGCACACACATATATATATATAATTATTATATAATAGATATTATTTATATATATATGATTATTGTATGTTTAATTATAATTATATTAATCATATATATAATATATATATACCCACGTATTATATAGTGTTTACAATATATATATATGATATATATATTATATTTCTAATAGACCATATTCACACCTGTGGGTGCCACTGTAATATAGATATATAATATATATTAATATACTATATATTATTTTTGATATATTATATATTGATTATAATATATACGTATGTGTGTGTGCGTGCGATAATCCAATGTGCCCCTCCCCGCCATGAAATATTTCTAGATCTGCCGCTGGTCGGTATGTCAGTCGCGCTAACCGTGTTATTGATAATTACACAGTCGTTGTAATTTCAATCAAACTTGGTGCAAAATCAGACTAGCATCATTGGATGGGATTAAAAGAAAAGCTGGTTGTCCATCTGCCTGTCTGCCAGGGAGTCTCTTACGCCAATTTTATCAGATCTCATGCATAGTTGAGAGAATTAGTTTGATTCGCCGTGGACCATCAACTTTAGATATGTATGCTTTGGGGGAATTCTACAGGAATTAGTTCTAAGAGTAAAGATATACGCTTTCCTCACCGTCATCATAGCTATTATTCTTAATTTTACGCAGATCAGGGACAGATTTAGGATATAGGGGACCCTAGGCCAGTGGCCTTTTACCTTAGAGGACCTTTGCATTTATGAGCAAGCAAAGTGCATGCTTACAGACGGGGATGGGGGGATTTATTTCCTAATTGAGCCCCTCTAGATGGCTCCCGGCAAGAGATGGCACTGCCATGCCATGCAATACTTTTTGTTCATCTCTTGGGTACAAGTCATATTGCTAATCATACTTTGGAGTTTGCAGTTTGGATTCCACTAACCTGTACACATGCAGATATTTTTAAGTTGGTTTCTCATCAACTTCTCACAAATTTCTTTCGCAACCAAAAAAATGATCCTGAAACTAAGCACCTATTAATTTTCTAATTGAGCACCTCTAGACTGACTTTTGAGACAAATGTGGGAATAAAAATGTTAATTTTTTCAACAATATTCTATTTATTGCAAATTGGCTAAATTAGCAATTAAATAAAAAATTTTGCAGTGGTAAACTTGAAGGAAATATGAAAAAATTAATAGAAGTAGGAGTAGTAGTCACTTTGTAATAATAGGAAATTATTTTTTTCGAGTCTTCCGACTTGCAAACTGTTTGATGACATCATTATAATCAAGTTACCTTAGTTTCTCATGTTCAAGGTGAGTGAAGACAAGTGGTCCTGCTCCTTGGTGTTTCTTAAGTAGTTCTTTATTAGTTTCATCTTTGAGAATGATCGCTCCCCAGTGCAGTTTCTGACAAACATGCAGAGATAGAGCCATAATACAATTGCAGGACTAGTAAATGTTTCTACCATTTGATATATTTCTAGTTCAGTACTTCTTGCATCCTTTGCACCACCTGATGAAGGAACAGTTTCATATGAAGCTCTTGGAATGGACTTCATAAGGTGTGCAAAATGCAAAAACTTTTACTCCAACCCAGCCACCAAGTCCTTGGGATAGGAAAACACAAGCTTTTTAGCTAGCAGCTGCTTTAAGGACTGTAATAGTTCTGCTTGAGATTTGTGTTAGAAACCCAAATCTCTCTTGAAGGTCACTGTAAGCTTCAAGGTACAGGGCCCTCACAGGTGCGGGGCCCTAAGCTATGACCTGCTCGCCTCCCCCCCCCCCCCAACATACACACAAACACACCCCAAATGTGCCACTGATGCAGATGCGGATTGGTGTCAAAAGGATTTACTTTGCCTTTAAGATTAGTCATGAGCCTCTAAAATGAAAAGATGGAGCTCCAAAACCAACAGGGCAGTGGTTTTTGATTCCCGGGTACTGCTAGGATTCTTAATATGCATATGAAGTATCTCATTAAGTCTTACTAGCAAGGTCTCCAACTGTGTCTTATTTTTCGATTTAGGACTTTAGGAACAGTTTGAACAGGCCTCCAGATACTATATTTTGAAATAGCTTAGATTATGTTGATTACTGCAACTTGCCATGGTACTTTTTCAGTGGGTGTGTTAAATAGAGGTGTGTTTAAATAAGACACATTCTGTCTTTTATTTTTCAAACTTTAGTACTAAGAGTATAGCGAGTGAACGCTGTCAAAACCTGTGATTGAATTATGCTCGAACGGCAAACAATGCCTCACAGCGTGTTAACAAACATATGCACTCACAACTTTAACACAGTGATAGATTATATTGTCAAAATAAGCAAGAATCACATCCGACTGTGACAAAAATAAATGTTGACGATTTAAGTTGTGGCGAATATTCTTAATAATAATTGATAAACTGTTCATAGGACATCATGAGACCTCATTCATATCCTTGCTATTGTAGATAAATGAAATCAGAGACTATATTCACTATTATTTTACTACGATGCTTGTGTCATTACATTATCCAGTACCCTTTCTTTATGAATATTATTGATGTCTAATCGAGGACATGGTAACATTGTATTTTTCCCGCCTCTGGCCATTGCATTTCAGTGTATCGTCCTGTCTTCTCCCGAGATGGATGTCTCTCCGTCTACTTGTATATAATACTCTAATGAGCCTACTTACTTCTGCATAGTGTTTCCTTCCTCCCTTCAAGAGAATCAGTTACAGGATGTAGTAAGCCCTATTATGGCTCAATAAGGAGCCCCAACATGGTGCAGTGATATTTGAGTTTACAAGTAATGCACGAAGACGACACCCCCATTCTACCTTGAATACCCATGGATTTACAATGATAATGTGTTTCAATGCACATTCCTTCTTCAAGTGTAGTGTGTGTGTGCTTTCAGTGTTGCCCTAAAGTGTTTTTAAGTGGTTTCCCAGTGTTATGTGCAGTATTTCATACAAAATAAGAAGAATAGGGCTGTGAGTGATAAGCCCGGCACACGAACATCCCACCACTTCCAACTTTTTTGGGTAACTGAGTTTGAAATGCATGTTGACTGACTGAGTCTGACGACTTGCCAGTCACCAACAGTCCAATTACCTCCCCCACCTCCAGGAACCATACTGCTACCCCTGCACACACATCACACTGCCAGAATAGATACACTATAGATAGGAACCATTCTTCTTTTGCTCTTTCTTGCTCTTTCATTGAAGCGCTTTCGTGTTATAATACACCATGGATCATTTGTCATTTCAAGAGGAATCTACAGATACCCCGAAAGCGCAAGGGGAGAATAATTTATTCAGTGTGGAGGAAAATTTAATCCCAGTGGGAGGACAATATACTGCAAGTGGAGGAGTACAAAGTGGATATAACGCGTCATCGCCTCTCTTCTCACATTATACTCATCCCCAATCAGCTACAGGAGCCGATTTTCTTCATTTAATTAAGTATTTGGAGCAAACTCGGATACATTTGGAGCAAACTCAGTTACAAGAAGATGTCAGAAGACGCCAGGAAGATGAACTACAACACAGGGAAGACAACAGACATCAACAGGAGGAAAATGCCTGTTTCACAGCATTGCTACAAATGCTGGTTCCTGCTGCTTCTTTAGATAATATGTTACCTACTTCGTCAGTGCCTACTACACCATCTACAAGCTCTTCAGTGCCCCCTCCTCAAAAAGCCATCATCCAGAACCCACCGCCCCTCCGAGCAAATGCCAGTTTTCAAGTCTTTAGTGAATGGAAATGTCGATGGGTTGATCACTCAGTCATGGTTGACTCATCCAAGCTTCCTAGAGAGAAGCAACTCACTCAGCTTGGAATGTGCCTTACTTTCGAAACACAGAGGATCTTGGAACACTTTCTGGATATTCCTCCTGATTCAGATAGGATTGTAAAAGAGGTCTTGGATGTGCTACAGACTCATGTGGAGAGCCTACAAAATGAGGCCCTTCGCAGAAGAGAACTTTTAAGCTGTAAGCGGTTAGAGGGAGAAACTGTCTCAGATTTTTCTGTTCGACTTAAACATGTTGCCGACAAAGTGGACATTAGCCCTGGGAATTCTTCAGTATGTGAAGAAACTCAACTCAAGATGATAATTCTCATGGGAATTAAAGATGAAGAATTAACGCAGAAACTCATCTCTCTCAATGCAACAGCATCACTACAGGAGGTTGTTAATACCTGCCGCTCATATGAGGCTGCCAGAAAGGCAACTTCTGCCATTCATTCCCCACCTTCTCAACTGTATGCCATCTCTAAGTACAAGAAACAGAAAGGACACACAAAAATTTCTGCTTCAGCTCCAGCTTCCAAATCTTTTGTTCCCTGCGAGAGTTGCGAACGTACACACAGTTCTTCAGATAAGTACCAAGCAACTGATGGTAATTGCACGAACTGTGGTCATCGAGGACACCGGGCCAGGACTCCAAAATGCCCTGCCAACACTGTTCAGTGTCGAGTTTGCTATCATGTGGGACATTATGACAAGTACTGCAAGTCAAAGAAGAAGGCTAATCTCAGGCCTCAAAGAAGTCCAGCTGTCAGCATGTAGAAGCTGCTGGCAGGTCACCTAAACCCATCTGTGTACTATTTTCCCATGGCGGCGTTACATCTTGGATTCAGGTGTTACCCGATACAGGGGCCGAAGTCACTATCATTGGATCATAGCACCTTGATCTCTTGAAGATTTCTAGGGGCAGTCTGAAACCTTTCTCTACTAATGTAACAGTAACTGCAGATGACTCACTTATGAAACCTGCTCAGGGCACCCTCCAAGCCACCCTTCCTCTTAACAAGCAATCTTGTTCTGCCGTGATAAGGTTCATAATGGCATCCCAATGCCACAACTGTCTCACAGTCACTGTCTGGAACTAGCTACCATCCCTCATGACTTCCCCAAGCCAATTATTGAAGTTGAACATGTGAACAGATGCAAGGAACTTCCCACTTCTACCACCACGACCCCTGCAGAGGCCAGAGACTACTTTTTACAAGAATTCAAGGATGTGCTGGTCTCCAAAGAAGATCTCAAGACAGCAATGCTTCAGCCAATGACAGGTACTCCTATGAGAATTCACCTTAAGGAAGGTGCAGTGCCTTTCGCTATCTACACACCACATAAGATCCCCTTTGCTTTCCGAAGCCAGGACAAGGAAGAACTTGACTCCATAGTCGCCTAATGAATCATCAAGCCTGCTGGTAAGGAACTTTCAGAATGGTACCACCCTCTCGTTGTGGTAGCTAAAGCCTCAGGTGTGCGCATCACCGTCAATCTCACCAAGCTCAACAACCAAGTCTCCTGACAAACCACAGCTTTCTCCAACTCCATTCGCCACCATCCGCAGTGTTGATTCAAAGGCAAGGTATTTTACCACAGCAGGTGCCTTATGTGAATATTGGCAGATGGAACTCGCCGAAGAAGATCAACATTGGCGACATTCATCACACCGTACAGCCGATTCAAACTCTGTAGAGGACCAATTGATTTTGCAGCTACAGGTGATGCCTTCTGCCTCTGCTCTGCGGTGACATGGCCCTTCAAGGTATGCAGATGGGCATATCAGCTGATCTGGGTAAGGTCAGTGCAATCCACAACTTTCCCACTCTGATTACCTTGACTGACCTCTGATCATTCATGGGGTTGGTGAATCAGTTAGCCAAGTTCACCCTCAGATATTGCTGCTGCAGCTCAACCTCTATGCCCTCTGATGAGCCTTAAGAGAGCATTTATTTAGACTCCAGACCACTATGAGGCATTTCGTCGAGTCAAGGCCACCCTTGTCAGCCCACCTGTCCTTGCCTTCTTCGACCCAGCCTTGCCAGTGGTTCTCCAGACTGATGCCTCCCGCCTCTATGGGATTTAATACGCCCTCCTACAGGACCATAGTAACAGCAGACTTCATCTAGTGCAGTGTGGTTCCTGGTTCCTCACAGATGCTGGGTCTCGCTATGCCACAATTGAACTGGAGATGTTAGCTGTAGCCTGGGCTATGTCTAAGTGTCAGTTATACCTCACAGGCCTCCAGCATTTTGCTTATGATAGATCACTGACCACTCGTCCCAATTCTTAACCACTATTCACTCGATGCAGTCGAGAACCCCTGCCTTCAATGTCTAAAGTTAAAGATTTCAGTGTACCTCTACACAGCAGTGTGGCAGGCTGGCAAGCGGCTCTGCATTCCTGAAGCTTTACCATGCGCCCCAGTCAGTCATCCCATTGCAGAGGATGAAATAACTTCAGATTCCCCTCAAACCGTTAGGACCTTCACAACTCCTTTCTACTATTTTGGAAATTGAGGGACAACCTTTCAACTCACAATGACCTTGTTCTTTACGGAGCAAGAATTGTGGTTCCTTCTGCCCTTTGCCATCACACACTTGCCTGTCTTCACGACACAGTCACTGAAGTTAGGAAGCCACGAAACGACGTACTAGAAAGACTGTTTTTTGGCCAGGCATTGACTCCTACATCACTAGTACCGTCAGAGCCTGTGAGTCTTGTCAGATGTTGCAGCCGAGTCTTGATCACCCTACGAGACCCTTCAAGTCTGTCTTGGCTGACTTTTTTAGCGTCACTGGAAAATCCTTCCTTGTTGTCATTGACCGACTCTCCGGATGGCCTGTTGTTGTCCTGTGCAAAGGCGACATCACTGCCTCCAACACCATAAGGATTTTCTGTTGCTACTTCAGGGAGGTTGGTGTTCCCCTCCTCCTTAGGACTGATGGCAGACCACAATTCACCAGCCTAGATTTCCAGAATTTCTTGAAACGTTGGGGTGTCCACCACATGTCTTCACCACACTACCCACAGTCCAACGGTCATGCTGAAGCTGCCATGAAATCCATTAAGCATCTGACCCTCAAGACAGCACCTTCTGACAATATAGACTGTGAGGAGTTTGACCGGGGCCTTTTGGAACTGCGTAATACCCCCAACATCACTGGCCACTCTCTAGTCTTGTATTGCCATCCACTCCATACCTGTGTACCTGCTCATCCACAGTCTTTCTCAAAGAAGTGGCAGTCCAATTCTGAGGACTGTAACCACCGTGTAGCTGCCGGCACTGAACAAGTAAAGCTACAGTATAATCAGCATGCCCGCTCACTTCCCAGGTTGAACATTGGCCAAACAGTAAGGATCCAAGATTTGACTTCCCACCTCTGGGAGAAGGTTAGTGTCATTATGAACTGTGGCAGATCAAGGGACTACAAGGTGCGTCTTCTCAGTGGCTGAGTTCGGTGGCGTAATCGCCACTTTCTACATCCAGTGCCACCCCCTGGTGATGGCCCTCTTCCCTGCATCCCTGTGGCCCCTTGCACGGGCACAGAAAAGTCCTTAGTATCTAACCCTCCAGTTGTCCCACGCAGATCTCAAAAGCTTGGTCGAAAAGAGCCCGCTCGAGATGGAACTACGAGCATGAAGTGTGAGGGAGGTGTAGATAAATGAAATGAGAGACTATATTCACTATTATTTTGCTACGATGCTTGTAGTCATTACATTATCCTGTACCCTTCCTTTATAAATATTATTGATATCTAATGTATAATAAATACACCTCCCATGTACCTTAATATATATTTCAATATTTCGTTATGAATATGGCAATGACCCGAGGACATGATAACATTGTGTTTTTCCCACCTCTGGCCATTGCATATCAGAGTATCGTCCTGTCTTCTCCCAAGACAGATGTCTCTCCGTCTACTTGTATATACTACTCTAATGAACTTACTTGCTTCTGCATAGTGTTTCCTTCCTCCCGTCAAGAGAGACAGTCACAGGATTTAGTAAGCCCTATTATTATGGTTCAATAAGGAGCCCCCAACACTTATGGCTTACAATATGCAGAGATAACAGTGCGTCAGCGTGTGACATAAAAACAATGTATTGAAACTCCTTTCTCACTCCATGTCTTCCCATCTATACACTTATCATAGTTACAAATTTCATAGTTTGTAATATTCATTTATTACATATATGGCAATTTGATTTTCTTAGTTTGTTCAGCTTGGTCAGCGTTCTTTTCGCCATTTCTTATCTTTTTTCCTTTTAACATATGAAGTAAAGCTGGATTTTATATTACTCATTGTTGCACTAGGCTAGTAAGTGGTTGAGGTTAAACTGATAGCTACGTGGTCAAAGTCAGGATTATTTTTACCATAATTTTAGAAAGTACACTACTAGATCTAAGGGAAAAGTAATTAATACTGACGAGTGGATAAAAAAGGATAATAGTGATAGTCTACTTGACTTAGCTTTCAGCCTGGAAAAAGTAATCGGCGCTTCATTTTTGTGCCTTGCAGTGCTATATATTCTACTGTTAACATATTGTGTTTTTGGTACAATGGCTTTTTTTTATACTTTTTGATTAATTGCTTTTAGCCTTTCAACTGGTTTATGCAAAACCAATATACTTTGCAATATCTCGCACATGGACTAAAAAATCCGTACCTGCAAATCGTTCAGCAGTGATGCAATATAAGTTGCACAAATCAAATCTATAGACTTTTTACTCGATGGAAAGGTGAAAGGATTTAATCTGCTTTTTTCCTCCACCTTTTTCCCGTCTTAGAAAATATTCCATCGTCCCTTTTGGATATTGGAAAACGAGGGACAATGAAATGTTTGCCAGATATCATTTAGTCGGGAACAGAGGAACTTTTTTTATTTGGAGAGAATTGAATCACTATTTTATGAAAGGTTATGCTTTGTTTTGGTATTTGATTTTACTCACATAATTCACGAGTAACTTCGATGGTAACTGTGGATTAACTGATTTAAACCGCTATGTTATCTCAAGATACTATTATCATTTTGTTAAGGTATTCACTTGCATTGCTCTTACTATTTTTGACGCTAATCTTATCAATTTTAATAGCATGGTGTCATTATTATCGCGGTGTTCCATTCGTACAACCCCAATTACCAAAGGTTAAGTCGCTCGCTACCCAGTACATAATCTACTTGAGTTTCCGTGATTACCGGTGGAGAAAATGTTGTAGCGGATTATTCAAAAAAAAAAAAATAGTCTTAAAAAAATAGTAAAACGGTTACCCAGCATTTTAGAATTGATTGGCATTGATTTAAGAAAAATTAAATGCTTTGGGTACTTGCCAGAATGTAAAGCGTTCTTATGATAACAGAAGGTTCTGCTTTTTAATTCATTCCTACCAAAATGTAGAGATTTACTTCAAGATTGTAAACTAGTTGCATATGACGTCAAAAATACCAGTCTGTAACCTAACACCACGAATTTACTCAATTCTATTTTAATGTCTGTCACCACCGAAATAAGATTGATTGGCTCAAGCAAACTGGCGACGCACTAGTTTTGGTCAGCGATGACGTTTAGAGTTGGAAAAGTATACCATTATTACTTGAAACGAGTGATGCCTGTTTTAGAAAAAAAAGTATTTTTTTATTGCTAGTTTGAACGTACTACTGAAAACGGTGGATTTCTATGAGGTTTAAGTTTTCCGCTCTAGATAATTCGTAACTTCGAAATGGAGAACTTTCGAAATTAAATCAGTTCCTGAATTTTAATGTAAATTATAAATTCGGTCACTGTAATATCTTGAACTGCTTATACCAATTTCCTAAGAAAATGTCCTCGGAAGGGTGACGCATTCTAGGGATTTGAGGGAACACAAATATAGGAATCATACTTTACAACAATGATTGATAAATAACCTTATATTCTTAAACTTCATAATGAAATAATCATGAAGCATATTTAATTTTCTTCAAGACCAGTAAACACGATTAGATTTTTACTGAATATTTTAAGTGGTCTTTATTCGCAATGAAGGATTTTTTTTGGAGGGGGTTGGGCCGGGCAGTTCTTACTTGTGAATTTATAAGGACACGATACACAGTAAACGACATTGGAGTTATTTACTATTATATAAATATATATATATATATATATATATTATATATATATATATATATATATATATATATATATATATATATATATATGTGTTTTATATATATATATGTATATATATATAATATAGTATATAGGATGGAAAAAAGCCACCGTAGCATTATTTATCAATCTTCCAAATTTTCGAGACTTTGAGTCTCATCTTTAGCGCTGTAAAATATACAAAATATACAAATTAAAACAAGCATCGGTATTATTATCAATAAAAATAGAACAACATAAAACTTAAATATTCTAAAAAATACTTTAAAAAATGAAATAAAATAAAAAGTGAAGAATACTTAAATCAGTCCCTATTTCTATTGGAGTTAAAAACTAAGTGACGTTCTCTCGTTTGGAAAGGAGGACGTCAACTATGCTATAAACAAAACTCTGGAAGAGATTGTACCCCATTAAATGGTCAGACCAAAGGTAGGCCAGCCGAAGATAAAGTGGCGGCGATTAGAAGAGCAAGAAATCAGAAGATAGTTAAGGAAGCAATTCGTAGGGGCTTCAGATTGGCAGAAGATGCGAACAGCTGGTGGACAGAAAATAGTGCAGTGATCCTTAAAATAGCAGAAGAATTATTGGGGAATACATTTGATAGAGGACCACCAAATGAGAAAGAGAGTTGGTGGTGGAAACCTAACGCCCAGATAAGATAAAGAAAAAAAAGGAAGCAGGAGTAGCCTTTGACAGGAATCAATCTGAGGAAAATAGGATAGCTCGGAAAACTGCAAATAAAGAAGCTAAAAGGACAGTAGCACAGGCAAAAGCAATTGCAATGGACAAGGTTTATGAGAACTTAGAGAAAGTTGAAGGCCAAAAGAAAATACACAAGATAGCAAAAAGCAGAGATAAAACATCAAAGGATCTAACACATATCAAACAGGTCAAGGGCAAAAATGAAAGAGTTGTACCAAGAGAGGAAAGCATAATAGCTAGAAGGAAGAAGTACTTTGAAGAGTTACTAAATAAAGAAAACCCCAGAACAATAATAAGAGATGGAAACCCTCATGGAAGAATAGTCCAGGATATCAGCAGAGAAGAGGTTAAGAGGGCACTAAATAAAATGAAGAAGGGGAAAGCAGTGGGACATTATGGAATACCAGCTGAAGTGTGGAAGTGTTTAGGAGAGGAAGGCATAGACATCCTGTGAGACTTAATGACTAAGATATGTCGCCAAGAAAGAATGCCAGACGTGGAGAAATAGTCTGATGGTCCCAATCTACAAAGGGAAGGGTGATGTGCAGGAGTTTGGGAACTACAGAGGAATTAAACTGATATCACATACAATGAAAATATATGAGAGGATCATAGAAGGAAGATTGAGGATGGAAACCACAATTTGTGAAGAACAATTTGGTTTTATGCCAGGAAAGAGCACAGTTGATGCAATATTTGCACTAAGGCAGACAGTAGAGAAATATAGAAAGAAACAGAAAGGACTACATCTGGTGTTTATTGACTTGGAAAAAGCACATGATAGGGTACTTAGGCAGGAAGTATGGAGGTGCTTGAGAGAGAAAAGTTTCTGAAAAATATGTCAGAAAAAAAGAAAGATATGTATGCGTAGGCAACCACGCAAGTAAGAAGCACTGCTGGAACTACAGAGAAGTTTAAGAAGAAAGTTGGTCTCTATCAGGGTTCAGCCCTTAGTCCCCACATGCTTGATATTGTGATGGATGTTATAACATCGGAAGTTAAAGAAGAGGTGCCTTGGTGTGCAATGTTTGCTGATGACATTGTGCTGGCTGATATAACAAGAGAAGGTGTCCAACTCAAGTTAGGAAGATGGAGAGAAGAACTTGAGAGTAGAGGCTTAAAAATTAGCAGAACAAAGACAGAATATATGTGGACAGGTGGAGAAGAATGGCAGGGAACAGGGAAATTGAGCCAAGAAGACATAAAGAGGGTTAGCTCATTCAAATATCTTGGTTCTGTTATGAGTAAGAATGGAAACCTGGATGGAGAGGTCAGTAATAGAATTCAGTGTGCATGTATGAATTGGAGAAATTCATCAGGGATACTTTGTGACAGGTGGATCAGTGCAAAAGTTAAAGGAAAGTTTCATAAAAGTGTAGTTAGACCAGCCATGCTCTATGGGGCAGAGACTTAGCCAATAAAGAAAGAACAAGAGAAAAGAATGGAAGTGGCCGAAATGAGAATGCTGAGGTGGATGTGTGGTGTCAAAAAGAGATAATATCCGGAATGAATTGATGAGGGGGACAGTCAAATTATTAAAGGTTTCAAAAAAAGGTCAGGAAAGAAGACTCAAATGGTTTGGTCATGTCATGAGGACAGAAGATGAACACGTATGTAAGAGGGTTATGAACATGGAGGTGGAGGGCAGAAGGAGGGGAAGGCCAAAGTTCAGGTGGAAAGATACATTATTGGATTTGTATTTTCTCCGGTACTGTGCAATTAACAACATCGTTCCGAATTTTGTCAGATTTAAAGTGTACAAGACATCTTTATACCATTCTTCCTTTTAAGACGATACCACTAAATACCTTCTTAGTTATGAAATTGGTTGTAAACAGAGGGAACACGATAGATTGTGCAAATATTATTTACTCATTAGGTCTGAGGAACTCGACTCTTTCCATCATTGATAGGTTCATTTTTATCCGTCTTTTTAACCAAAGTATTCAGAGTTTTTTAAATGGCATACAAAACAGACATGCCAAAAATTTGGCCAATTTAGGTGTCTTGCTTCCTAAATTCCATAATCACTATGATACCGTTTTTAATTTCTCACAATATGTACTTTCTAAAAGGGAAAAATTTCTCCTCTCATTCGGGTTAGACTTCTGCTTACCTAATTATAAACCCAATTTTTGTCAATTCTTTCTACCGTTGGAAATACTATTCCAACGTATTAAAAGACTCGAACAATGTAAAGATATCTCACGCCTTCAAAATGAACTAATGGTAGTCTCTCATACTACGTTTGCCAAATTAAAAACTAACTGGGCTCCCTTTTTCAGGAAGGAGGATTACGAACTACTCAAGAATATATCAAAACGTGAAGACATCATAGTTGTTAGACCTGATAAGGGAAGAGGGGTAGTTATTTTGGATAAAACTGACTATTTAAATAAAATGACCAAGATACTCGATGATCCCACCAAATTCACTAAAATTGGACAAACCAACTATCAAGAAATTCATCGGATAGAAGACAGGATCAATAGATTTTTACGGTCTCTCAAAACTGAAGGAATAATAAATGAGAAAACTTATGATGATCTTTTTTCCAGCGGGTTCTCCTTTGGTATCCTGTACGGCATGCTTAAGATCCACAAACAATGGGTTCCCCTCCGCCCTATCCTAGCCTCCTACAATACGCCCAACTACAAGCTTGCTAAGTTTCTGGTACCTTTATTGGAGCCGTTGACCCGGAATGAATATACCCTAAGAAACTCCGAAGATTTTAAAACTAAGATCCTCTCACAAGACTCAGATTTGTATATGGTCAGTTTAGATGTAGAATCCCTCTTTACTAACGTTCCTGTGAGGGAGACCATTGATCTTATTTTAACCAAATTGTTCCCTACACCTGACTTTATATATTGTAATTTTAATTATGAATCTTTTAAAACACTTTTAGAATTAGCCCTGCTGGACACGGCCTTTGTTTTTAGTAACCAGCTTTTTAAACAGATCGATGGGATGGCGATGGGGTCTCCCCTCGGCCCCACCTTTGCCAACATTTTCATGTGTTCCCTGGAGGAGCAAGTAATGGAGGAGTGCCCCTTGTCTTTCTGTCCCTTATTTTACGCCAGGTATATAGACGACACATTCGTTCTATTGAAAAATGAATATGATGCTGACAGATTCCTAAACCTAGCCAACAACGTCCATAATAATATTAATTTTACTATTGAAAAAGAACAAGACGGTAAGTTGGCTTTCCTTGATGTTTTAGTTACTAAGGACAATGATCATTTTAACACGACCATTTTTAGGAAAAGTACATTCACCGGACTCGGCTCCAATTTTTAAAGTTCTTGTTTTATTAATTTTGAAATTAATTCTGTGCATACCTTGGTACATCGGGCTCTATCTCTAATTTCTAATTGGCTCTCTTTTCATTCTGAAATTCTCTTCCTTAAGTAGTACTTCCGTAACAACTGTTTCTCTGCCCATCTAGTACTTAAGGTTATTA
>NC_087200.1:100204007-100211507 GCF_015104395.2 Macrobrachium nipponense | reverse complement strand
GTGCAGTTTTAGATATATACTTACCTATTGTGTGATATTCATTCCCCATACAGCTCTGTTCTTTCACACCTTTTAGTCTGCACAAGGGTAAACTTCATTTGTTCACCTGCTTTCAAAAGTGGCGTCATACAGCTTATGTTCTTATTTCAATAATTTCGCCTCACCGAACAAGACAAGGTCAAATAATCGCAATGAAATCAGAGCTTCAGTGGCTTTGCACAATTCGATGTTTGACAGTGCAGAAAAAAATAAGTAAATAAAAAGGTAAACACGGATCTATGAGACAAAGAAACCGGCGTGTTGCTTTTCAAATGTCTCGTGTCTTGTGTCTGGATTTTTCTTTTGTTTAGTTAGATTTAAAAGTCTTTCCCTTCAGAGATAAAGTTGTCTTGCTTCTGTGCCCTTTGTTTGAATGATTGTTTCAACTTTTGTTGACGAAAATTGCGTGGTTCACCTGTGAATATCTTGTATATAGTACTTTTATGTGGTTCGGTTCTCTCTCCCATTGATTTTCCAGTTTGAGGAATGTAATAGTTGTCACGGTTCCTGTGTCCCGTTCTGTTATGAGAACCTCTAGAGACTTTCATTGGTGTTGGAGCCTCACTGTTAGGAAAGAAGGAAAGGCTTCTGAAGAGAGTCTCCCTCTTAATCATATTTCCCGTTAATTTCCTGCCTTATGAATCGGGGAGACTGTCCCCACAATCATTGTAGTTGTGACATTTCATTAGAAATTATGTATTTGCATTCATTTTAAGATTACTTACGGATGCTGAACTTTAACGGGTTTTTTTAATCAAATAAATGAGCGGTAAGTAATCTTGAAAGGAAGAGATGAAGAAATCTCTCTCTCTCTCTCTCTCTCTCTCTCTCTCTCTCTCTCTCTCTCTCTCTCTCTCTCTCTTCTCCTTAATTCTACACTTCTTAAGTATATTTTCTAACGAGATTCTCGTTGGGTCAATCATTTCTCATCGGATGCATTAACCAACTGGTATATTAAGCAAAGTCAACAACAACTAGGCCATTTCCTTCTCAATAAACGGAATAGAACTGTGATGAATAAATCCTCCCCCCCTCAGGCCTTGACCAATTATTTTGTTGATTTTTTTTCGAATTCTCTACTCCGTTCATTAGGAATAGCTCGAGGAAATTGTGCATGAGAGAGAGAGAGAAGAGAGAGAGAGAGAGAGAGAGAGATTAACTTTGTAAAGCTCACTATACCCTTTATATATCGACCGGATCTGCCTTTCGTTAATATATAGTGTAACGTAAGTATATATATATATATATATATATATATATATATATATATATATATATGTATGTATATATATATATATATATATACATATATATATACTATATATATATATATAATATATACATATATATATATATATATATATATATATATATATATATAATATATATATATATGTGTGTGTGTGTGTGTGTGTGTGTGTGTGTGTGTGTGGTGTGTGTGCCATATGAAGAGGCTTACCAATAATGGCATTGTGGATCATTGGCTTAAGACAGGCCATGCTGTTAGCTGGGATAATTCCTCGATAATCTGTGGGGTCAAAGATCACCGCAAAAGGAATCTTTACCAGCCCTTTTTATTGAAGCCACGTCATCAAGGAATTTAAATCTCGATCCTGGATTATACCTTGATCCTCTTTCCTTGTCTCTTTTGCTTAAAGAACGCGCCGCCCAAATTGACAAACTGTAACCCCGTCCTTTCTCTCTATGTTTTTGTTTATAAAGGTCTGTTAATTTCTATTATATTCAGTGTGAACTTGAAAATACAGAATAAACTACGCAAGTACTCGTTCAAAAGTCCCCAGTTTCAGTCACCATTCTACCGTGGATTTAAGGATATTCTTAAGCACGTGTTCTTCGTGCTACATTGGATATTTATATGTATATATATATATATATATATATATATATATATATATATATATATATATATATATATATATATATATATATTGTTCTGAACTGCTCTTTCACTCCTGGAAAATGTAATCTAAAACTAAAAACAATTGGCCTTGAATGGAGGAACGAGATCACGACAAAGAAAAGAGAAAAAAACTATGGCAGAAGACCAATATTACTGAGGAAGGAGGAATTTACATAAAAGCTGGACTTTAGTTTTAAATGCACTATATTTACATTAATTTACATAGGTCCAGGAACTAATAAGGTGGTTGATTGTCGATCCACCGGAAACACATGTCTGGGGTTCTGCTTTTATGTAAATTCCTCCTTCCTCAGTAATATTGGTCTTCTGCCATAGTTTTTTTTCTCTTTTCTTTGTTGTGATCTCTCGTTCCTCCATTCAAGGCCAATTGTTTTTAGTGTTAGATTACATTTTACAGGAGTGAACGAGCAGTTCAGAACAATGTATATATATATATTATATATATATATATATATATATATATATATATATATATATATATATATATATATATATATATATATATACTGTGCAAACGGGTTATTGAAATGCATGGCTTATTCCAAAGGGTTCCCAAGTTCTCCCACAATCAGGCACGGTGTTTGTCTGCAAAGAGATTGTATCCTAGCATAAGTACTGAGGCGAGGGAACTCGTGGGCATTTGTTACGCACTACTTTCTTTCAATCAAAAAATTTACAAACTGCATAGAGGAAATGGAAATGACTGGAGTTTACAGGAAGAACTATTACGTTGCTTGAATTAACTAGGGGATGTTTACTAGTATCACAAGGGGAGTAATCACAGCATTGAACCAAGATTGGGGTAGTGAGAAGCTAAACAAAGGAGGGGGAAAGTCGCCTTGGAAGAATGGAAATGAAATCCTGGTCTTGGTAGTCTTCTTATCTGCTGTTATTTCTGTGCACTATGGAAGTATAAAATTACTTGGGATTTCCCAAGAGGAGACAGGGGGAGCAGAGAGGGTTGAAGTGTTATCTGCAGGATGAGGTAGCAGGAGCTTCTGACCTCTCCTAGTTCTGAGATGCTTCTGAGGGTGGGCTGCTGGGTCCCTGCCCTTTTGAAAACTCACCTGGTAATTGCCGCCCCCAATCCGGATTTTCACTGGGGGGTCCGGGGGGGTGTGGGGTAAAATCAGGACAGCCAATAGGAGCAAAGATAGCTTTCCTAGAGAACGGAGGCTTTCAGTTCAAAGGGCCAATTTGCATAAAGACAAGGATGAATGAATCTTGTTATAAGAAATCTTAACTTTCCTTGATTCTGGCTTAAAATCTCGAACAATATATTTATTATATTTATACATATTATATATATGTATATTATATATATATAATAGTATATACTATATATATATATATTATATACTAATATATATATATATATACTACATATATATATATATATTATATATATATATATATATACCATATATATATATATATATATATAATAATATGTATTATTCTATATATATATTTATATATATATATATATAGTAATATATATATATATATACGTATTTATATATATACGTATATATATATATTATATATATATATATATATATATATATATATATATGTATATATATATATATATATATATAGTATATATATTATATTATATATATTATATAATATATTTATATATATATATAATATATATATATATATATATATATTATATATGTATAATATATATATATTATATATATATATATATATATTATATATATGTGTGTATATATAATATATATATATATATATATATATATATATATATATATAACTGTATGTATATGTATATATATATACACACATATATACATGTATAACATGTGTGTTTGTGTGTGGGTGGGTGGGTGTCAAATTCAGTAGTTCACCAGGCTCATTTGTCATTGGTTTCGTTTCGTTCAAATTAAAGTAGTTTCCGTGCAGTGAGTGATGGCAGAATTTTGAATTCCTCTGTACATATAAAAGAAATCAAGAAAATGTGCATGACATTAATTAAGCATTACTGCTAGAAAAAGGAAACGTTGATCTGTCGAACGTGTACTGCATGAGAAGCGAATATATTGATTCATCAATGGGGCGTGTACTTATAGATGAATATACTAATGAAGTATATCTGCCTAACTCGTTTGATAGACCCTATTTAGATGTGCCGAGGAAAGGAGTAGGGTTACGAGATTCCACATTAATGACCTGGAAAATGCGGGAGCTGCCTCTGCTTACGCAGCAAATATTCCACGTCCATTCAACGAGAAACTGATTTGTCTCACTAGACAGTTGAATCGATGGGCTTAAATACGATGAAAATTACTACTATTTAATATAGAAACGTTAGCTTATGCAGACGAACTTGAGGAAAGTAACTTATAGATAGTAAGGCCTACACTGTCAGGAAAGCAAGATTAACTGTGCAGTAACATCGACCAGTGATATGTTTGGTCTAGTAAGAAGTAAAGTAGTGAAAATAGGATATTGGTAAGAAAAGGTTTATCGTCCGTCTCATGGATCATCTTACGCTATATAGATTGTGGTTGCTATAAGATTGCTTGTTTCTCTTCGCATCTTTTCATGAGTAAGGTGACTCAGAGAATGAATGAAGAGATTACCTTTTATTGAATCATCAGTTATGCACATAAACGACTTGCTGTATATCACACAGAAAAATACAGAACGATTATATACCTACTTATATATGTCAAATTTCTACCTTGCCAGGGAACACATCTGGAGTACCTGGGTAAGTCGGGCATATTAAGATATATTTACATGCCCCCACCCGGAATTCCTGATATATATAATATATATATATATATATATATCTATAATATATACTATAGCCTATTAATTTATATATATATATATATATATATATATATATCTACACATATATATATGATATCAATATGTAATAGTATATAATACCTATATATATATATAAATATATCTATATAAATATATATATATATATATATATATATATATATATATATATATATATATATATATATGTGTGTGTGTGTGTGTGTGTGTATTATATATATCATATATATATACATATATTATATATATATATATATATATATATATATATTATATATATATATATATAGATAGATAATATACCCCCTTGGAAAATATGCTGCTGGCGCCCATGTATATTTACACATGGATAATCTAATGAATTACTGAATATGATACGGTTTATGAAGTCTTATCATCTAGAAATTTATGTAAATAAGCTAAGCTTTGGTTAAGTTACCTGTTCATATATACGGAAAAAGGTTGAAAATAATTTTCACAAGTAGCCATGCAAGAAAATAAAGAACACTGTCTGCTGAGAACTTACTGTCACAACTTGATAATGAGTGACCCTCACGATGGGAAAATGATTCTAATCCCATTAACAAACAACTTCGAATACAAGTGGGTCTCACTGACCCAAATTCAAATTGTGAGTCATGTCAACCTGAGAGAGAGAGAGAGAGAGAGAGAGAGAGAGAAGAGAGAGAGAGAGAGAGATTCGGAAGTAAACCTCTACTCCTTACAGGGCTCAGGAAATAAGAGAGGCATTGGGAGAGTAATAAATCTCAGATATCTTGAAGTTACTCCTCCAGAACACGAACAAGGTTCGAACGGACAGAAGCCTACACATGTATGAATTATGCATATACCGCCGAGGGAATATTATGCCTAACATCCGCGACTTTTGTGAACAAAAGTAAGAACCATTTCACTTGCACAAAAGGAAATGAATAGTAGTAAATACTCCGCATCATGCCACAGTTGTGTATGATGATCCTTGCGGAACTCGAACGGGCGAAAGTTGTCATCGTCATGAATAGTCTTCCCTTGACTGGGATTCGCGTCTATTCATTTTCCAAAGGTCTCTAGAAAAAGAAATTTTCGGTCTCTCCTTCAAAGACAAAATGCTTTTAGAAAGTGCGCCTACGCTCTCTCTCTCTCTCTCTCTCTCTCTCTCTCTCTCTCTCTCTCTCTCTCCTTTTTTGCTTTTCGCACTGATGAATGACTCCAGGAGCAACGATTTGTTGAAATATTTGATGTCGTAAGGTTCGTCTTTACCAAAGATTTGGAATTTTTTTAGGGCGTGCGAATATTACAAGTAAATGTTTCTTGCTATCTAATGGTGGTTTTTTAAATCCTTTTACTCTTAAGGAATTGTGGGCGGTTTCAGAAGAGCGGCTTGAAAATATTGTTGAAAAAACGGTTGGTAAGCAATTTCTGGCTGTTCATTTGGAAAGTTCATTTAGAAAGTTTAGTGTTCATTTGTTACCTTTCCCCAACATGATGATTAGCAATTGACAATAATTGACAATAATTCTGATATGCTCAATCAAAAATTTTATATTTTATCTGAGGTCTGGATTTTTAAAGATGTCCCAAACTACTGACCATCAGCATTGTTATTATGTTTGAAATATTATGGTGATATACTATATAAAGGTTGGTCGTTTCACACCTGAACATAATGTCGTCAGGCAAATATAACTTATCTACATTAATCAGAATTTTTTGCGGCGTAGTTTCATTAACCTTAGAAGACAAACTCAGGTTGCTTATGAGAGAGCTTATAATGAAGGTAAGAAGCTATTGCTTTCCAGTGCTGATGATATAAGTGGTGGTCGGGATCTTTCCATCTTTATTTTTAATACAAAGGCTGATTTCATTCCCCTTAAGATTACTATTTTCAGATTAGTTGGACTTGCAAGTTTTCATTCTGTTGAGTGGAAGGTAAACTTTGCTGTATTACCAAAGGGACTAAGTCCGTTTTTGTGCCTTCTGATTTATGAGCAGTTCAGTTCCCTTTATTGTATCTAAGAGTTTTGAGAAGCTGCTCTCTCAGCATCTTTGTAGGTTTTGTAAGAAAATGATCTACTACCAGCATTATAGTTTAAGTTTTATAAAGGACATGATACTTGCGACGTATTCTTGTGAATCTTCTCTCTTGCAGAGTACTCTTGAGGGTTGTTAGATTTCAGTGTAGCATTTAACCGTGTGAATCGGGAACAACTTTTCTGCAAGCTAAGATTATTTGTGAGTTAGTGGGTCTTCGGTTAATATTTTAAATAAATGTGTAGTAGGGAAACCCAAGAGCCCGTGTTGATTGCCAGTATAGTAACGTCATTTGAGGTGTTCCTCAAAGTAGTGTTCTTGGGTCTTGTCTATTTATTTTCTACTAGTTGTCACATGTGGCAAGGTCTGGAGAACAAATTGATTTTATACGCTGATGACGCCACTCTTCCAGCTGTTGTTCTTTCTCAGCACCTTAGGCTGCCCGCACACGGGACACTAAGCAGTTGAGTGGCCAACTGATATGTACCTGCAGACGAGACACTTTCTGCCCGCGACAGTTGAACGTCTAACAATCCCAACATGGATAACTGCTGTTAATGTTGCATGTGTTTCCGCTTTGCTACTGAACAGAAAGAGACCGCTAAGGACATTTATAGAATAATTAGCTTCATATTGTATTAAGCTGCAAGGAGCTCTAATAA
>NC_087200.1:100184007-100196507 GCF_015104395.2 Macrobrachium nipponense | reverse complement strand
AAAGATGAAAGTTGCTTGCGAATTAGTTCAAATTCTTTTTCCAGGAAATCTGGGGAACAAATTCGTAAGGCTCTTAAGAATAGGTTGCTAGCTAGACCTATCTTGATAGTATTGTCATGATAAGCTAAAGTAGTGAAATATATGAAAGTTAGAACGTTGGTTTTTCTGTATATGTAATTGTATTCTGTCGTGTCTCTGATTATTAAACATCAAGAAAAGGAATTTTGTTGTCTGTTTCCCATTCAACTTTAAATTTGATGCTGGGCACTAATGCGTTTATTTTGAGAGGAATTCATTAAAATTACCCCACTTATTATCCCAAAATGTAGTATGTCATCCACGTATCTCATCCACAGCATGTTTTTGGGTTTATTGCATTTATTACTGTAGTTTCAAAGTATTCCATGTACAGATTGGCTAAAATAGGACTTAAAGGACTACCCATACTACACCCGAATTTTTGCTTGTAGAATGATTCCCCCGAATGAAAATACGTTATTAGATGCACATAATTCAACTAACTTTATTATTTTGTCAAGTGCCAAAGGGAAATGATTATGAATAGGGGGATAATTTTCCCTTAAAACTGAAGAACGTCCTGTACTGGTACTTTTGTGAATAGGGAGTCTACGTCAAGGCTTAAAAGTTTTATGTTGTGAAGTGGTATATGTGCTTCTCTGAATTTGTGACAAAAGTCTTCCGAATGTTTGATGTGACTGGAGAAAAAGTGCCTAAAAAAAGGAAAGGAAAGGAGGCCAGCTAACCATTTGATGAAATTTTGTAATTGAAAGCTCCGGCGCATGAAACGATGGGTCTGAATGGAAGATTGTATTTGTGAGTTTTTTGGAAGACCGATAAAAGTAGGGTAAATTTAGGATTAATTACTTTAAATTTCTCTAATAGTTCAATACTCTTTTTGTCTTGGCCAATTAATCTTACTTTCCGAAAAAATTCTGTGGGAACGTTCTGGAGGGGATTTTTCGTCAGTTTTTCGTAAGTATTTGTGTCGCTAAGGAGCTGGTTGATTTTGTCGAGGTAGAAGTCTTTGTTCCATTATTACAATTTTGCCGTCTTTGTCGGATCTACTTATTATAACATCTAACTTTTTTAGCGAGTGGATGGCTATCATGAATCTGCGGGGAACAGGATATTTCTTATGAAGGTCACTTAAATCATTTAGTAACACTAAATATAGTACGTTTTCTCTTCTACTTTTGGTGTTTTTTATGGGCTCCTTTTATTAGATGGAATTCTGTTGTTACAGAACACTTTTACCAGTCATATATATATATACTATATAGATATATATATATATATATATATATATATATCTAATAAAAGGAGCCCATAAAAACACCAAAAAATAGAGAAAAAGTACTATATTTCAGAGACTGCTGTCTCCCTCTTCAGGTAGATGATGAGAAAAGTCACAGAAAAGGTGGTATTTATACCAAGAGGTTCCATCCACAAACAAGCCATTTTAAGTCACCCCGCTGATAATCTTCCTCTAATCTTCTTAAGGGTTGGTTGAATGAAGACGTTGTCGATCGTGTCCGAAATCCATTCCTCCTTTTGAGATGTTCATTACCTGCCTCTCTTTTATTAAGGCCGATTCCATCATTTGACTCTTGTACCGGCAGTTGCTGCTATAAATTACACGTGACAAATTCCAGTTATTCTATGGTTATGTTCATTTATATGGTTGAAAATAGCCGAGTTCTGTTGTCCATACCTAACTGACCGTTTGTGTTGTATTAATCTCTGGGGAAGGGATTTACCTGTAAATCCGATGTAAGATTGGTCACAGTCCTGGCATGGGATTTCGTATACCCCAGAGTCCTTTGAGATGTCTTTTGTTGGACGTTAATCAGGGATTTGGCTAAGGTGTTTGGGTAAGTAAATACAAAAGGGTTCGATTTTCCGAGGGGGTTGGTTATTCTCTTAATCGTGTCCAGGTGGGGAATTATTATTTTATTGTTGGTGTATCTCTGGTCTTGTCTTTAGGGGGTCGGTAGAAATTACGTTAGCTTTGTGAATTGCTTTCTCAACAATTATGGTCAGGATATTTAAAGACGAAAGTTGCTTGCGAATTAGTTCAAATTCTTTTTCCAGGAATTCTGGGGAACAAATTCGCAAGGCTCTTAAGAACAAGTTACTAGCTACACCTATTTTGATAGAAATGTCATGATAGCTAAAGTAGTGAATGTATGAAAGTGAGAACGTTGTTTTCTGTATATGGTAAAATTTGTATTCTGTCGTATCTCTGATTATTAAAACATCAAGAAAAGGAATTTTGTTGTCTGTTTCCCATTCAACTTTAAATTTGATGCTGGGCACTAAGGTGTTTAATTTCGAGAGGAATTCATGAAATTGCCCCACCACCTATTATCCCAAAATGTTAGGATATCATCCACGTTATCTCATCCACAGCATGTTTTGGGTTTTATTGCATTTATTACTGTAGTTTCAAGTATTCCATGTACAGATTGCTAGAACAGGACTTAAAGGACTACCCATACTACACCCCGAATTTTTGCTTGTAGAATGATTCCCCGAATGAAAATACGTTATTAGATGCACATAATTCAACTAGCTTTATTATTTTGTCAAGCGCCAATGGGAAATGATCTGAATAGGGGGGGGATAATTTTACCCTTAAAAAACTGAAGAAACGTCCTGTACTGGTACTTTAGTGAACAAGGAATCTACATCAAGGCTTAAAAGTTTTATGTTGTGAAGTGGTATATGTGCTTCTCTGAATTTGTGACAAAAATCTTCCGAATGTTTAATGTGACTGGGAGAAAAAGTGCCTAAAAAAGGGGAAAGAGGCCAGCTAACCATTTAGAAATTTTGTAATTGAAAGCAGCCGGCACATGAAACGATGGGTCTGAATGGAAGATTGTCTTTGTGAGTTTTGGGAAGGCATAAAAATAGGGTAATTTAGGATTAATTACTTTAAATTTCTCTAATAGTTTCAATACTCTTTTGTCTTTGCCAATTAATCTTACTTTCCCGAAAGAAAAAATTCTGTGGGAACGTTTTGGAGGGATTTTTCGTCAGTTTTTCGTATGTGTTGTGTCGCTAAGGAGCTGGTTGATTTTGTCAAGGTAGAAGTCTTTGTCCATTATTACGATTTTGCCGTCTTTGTCGGATCTACTTATTATAACATCTAACTTTTTAGCGAGTGGATGGCTATCATGAATCTGCGGGGAACAGGATATTTCTTATGTAAGTCAGTTAAAGCATTTAGTAACACTCCTTTTAAACATATCTCTTCACGGTTGTAGTTTTTGTCAGATATGAATTTATCAAAAGCCACTATGAAGTCTAGGTTGTTTTTGCGGTCTGGCATAAGGGCAAAGGATAAGCCTAAATTTAAAACTAAATGTTGATTTACAGTAAGGGGGGTGTTGGATAAGTTTAAAACTTTGTCTTGTTGCTCAAGATTATTCCATGCACTATTGTCTATTAGGTTATTTAACTTGCGTAGAAGTCTGTTGGAATGAGTCGCTATTTATTAGGCAGCAATGTCGGAACAGAATGAAATCAGATACCTGTATATGTGGTCCGTAGTGAGGAGGCGAAGATTAGACTGGGTTCCATATATCACTCTGCGTAGTACGAAGATGTCGTTTTTCGTATCGGTGATTCTTTCCTCCAGGAAAATCTTGTGTGAGAGAGGGAAGGGGTCCGATTGCAGAGTCCATCTCCCGAATCCGTACATTTTGGTAGTACTTGTTCTTTGAGGCATTCTTCTAAAAAGTGTTTTTGTTTTTCAGCCGGTGTAGTTTGATAGTTCTTTTTCAAACTTGCGAAAAATTGGCTTGACTTAAAATGGCTTGTTTGTGGATGGACCTCTTGGTATAAATACCACCTTTTCTGTGAACTTTTCTCATTCATCTACCTGAAGAGGGAGACAGCAGTCTCTGAAATATAGTACTTTTTCTCTATTTTGGTGTTTTTATGGGCTCCTTTTTTATTGATGGAACTCTGTTGTTACAGAACATTTTACCAGTAATTATTATATATTATATAGATGATAGATATATATATACAGAGATATATGTTATATACATATATATATCACAAATATATAATATATATATATATATATATATATATTATATATATATATTATATATACTATATATATATATATATATATATATATATATATATATATGTGTGTGTGTATATATATATATATATATCTTATAATATATATATATATATATATATATATATATATATATATATATATATATAATATATATATGTGTGTGTGTGTGTGTGTGTATATATATATATATATCATATCTATATATATATATACATATATATATTATGATATATAAAATTATAGTTATATATAGATATATATGATATATATATATATATGTGTATATATATATATAAATATCTATATATATATATATATATATTTATATATGTATATATATGTACATATTTTGTATACATATGTATACATATATACATATAGTATATATGTGTAACATATATACATGTATGCATACATATATGCATACATATGTACATATGTATACTTGTATATATATATATATATATATATATATATATATATATAATATATATGTGTGTGTGTGTGTATACGATATGTATACATAAGATACATATTATATACATATATATATCATATATGTATAATATATATATATATATATATATATATATATAGACATATAATGATCGAAGAAGAAATAAAATAGAAAATGGACGAATTTTACCAACGAAAAACGAGGAGAACTTGATTATTTACCATCGTGTACATTGTGGGTCTGCATACCAGGAGGATTGCTGCACATTACACGGGATAATAAACAGAGGCGTAACCCCAAAAGCCCCTAACCACAAAATAAGCCTCAGGATATAGTAAGCCCAACGTTGTAGCAGCCCTAATAATGAAGAACAGCACCGCTCCGGGGGGACCGAAGGAGATATGCACGAACGTAGTTTACAAATTTACTTGTCCAGAGGAGATGTGTAAATATCACAGCCAAAACTACATCGGGCACACTACAACAACCCTTCGGCGACGTCTGCTGGCTCAGAAATCAAGGGGCCATCCATCAACATTACATAGATGTTCACGACAGGAAGCCATCTCTACAACAGCTCATAGAAGGCACCCAGGTCGTGCACAGAGAAGACAACTATGGTCGTCTCGTAATAACCGAAGCGGTGGGCATCGTTATTCAGAAGCCGACCTTGAACGTCCAACAAGAATCGGACCATATCCATCTCCAGCAGGAGAAGGAATACGCAAGCCAACAGGGACCAGACAGCACGCCCCAACCCACCTAGAACATCGCGCCCCTTAGAAGACACGGGAGGACCCAGCGAGAGCCAATTAACATCCTTGCTCAGGTCGTTGAGACCCCACCCAACACGAATCTGCAGCCGTTAACCAACGTAGACCATTTGGACACACACACACACACACACTCACTCACTCACTCAAATTTAAGTTATACACATTTATGTATAAACAGAAATGATCTGACTTGTACCTTTATGCATACTATAAATTTTTTTTCTATTATTATTATTCCTGTATTTAGATTTCTATATTCGTTTTTATTCCTGTATGTAATTTTGTAATTTTTTATCGAAACCAACATGTAACATATTAAATTTTAAACATACATTTAAGGAAACACTAGCACATGGCATTATATTTTGAATATTTATCTAACCACTGTTTAAACTTTCACTTTTATTGTCACAGTACATATGTTCTTATGTTCTTTGTATCCAAAACAACGCCCTTAAGCTGTTAATCCCTAGACTAACCAGTACCCATACCTCAAGGTCATACTTCCCACACGATGAAATAAATAGGCCGAAAGGCCAGATTGTAAGTCAGTAGTCGCTTGATAATGCCATAAGGCGAAACAGCTGTCGTGACAAAATTCAATAAATGGAAGAAGGAAGTCTGCGTATTTTTCACCAGAAATTGACGAACGAGAATCTGAAAAAACTTCGTCGGTATGAAGATACCTGCAAGAAACTTATTGATGCCACTAAAACAATTGCTTTTAACGAATATATATACAATATATATATATATATATATATATAGATATATATATATATATATATACATATATATATATATATATATACATATATAGATATAGATATATATATATACATATATATATACATATATATATATATATATAATATATATATATATATACATACATAATATATATATATATATATATATATATATATATATATATATATATATATATATATATATATATATATATATACATATATAATATATATATATATATATATATATATATATATATATATATATATATATATATATTTATATACAAACACAAACACACACACCTACACACACACACACACACATATATATATATATAGTATATATATATATATATATGTATATAATATATATATATATATATA
Source organism: Macrobrachium nipponense (assembly GCF_015104395.2). Classification (NCBI taxonomy): domain Eukaryota; kingdom Metazoa; phylum Arthropoda; class Malacostraca; order Decapoda; family Palaemonidae; genus Macrobrachium; species Macrobrachium nipponense. The sequence goes on along the minus strand of NC_087200.1, from coordinate 100,190,018 downwards.
TATATATCATATATACATATTATATACCATATATATATATATATATATATATATATATATATATATATATATAACATTCTTGAATAGAATGGCTTTCTCACTGTTAACCACTTTTTTGAAATGCTTCATATTTTCTAATTATTTTCTTTACTTCATTGTTCAGGTTACTAATGGACACATAATGGGGTTCTTCCATTTACTCCCAGTATTTTTACACGCGACAGCTCTTTCGTCAACCTTTACGTATTGACGTTTTTCAAGCGTACTGATACAAATATGAGCCTACATGCGTTTTGTGACGTCATGAGGACGGAAAGGTAGTACAATTGCCAGATACCTAGTTTTAAGTAATTTACAAAAGACTATAATGAAACATAAATAAGACAAAATAAATAATATGTTAACAACAGAAATTTATATATAAAAAAAAAAATTGAAAGTAAGTTATTATATACACATTATACATAAATATATATAATTACATATATGTTTTTAATTCACTGAAAGTCAGTGTGCGCTCCCGTCCGCTGTGGGGGTTTTTGTTACACGCGGTTGAAGGGCTGCCTCCTACACGAGGGCAAGGAACGGTCTGCCTCACGTTGGATGTTAAGGCTGGGACGTTGCATTGCGATGCTGACTGCTTCTGATATCAATAAACGATTGTAGTTGCCTTCCATGTGTATTTATTTTGGTGTTTGTGAGAAGTTCTTGTAATGATGGTTTTTTATTGTGGGTATCCACAAAGTGCTGATGAATGGCTCCTTGGTTTCTGTGGGCCTGCATGCGACGTTTGAGTGTGGTGGTTGTGTGTCCGATATAGCATTTTTGGGGGACTGACATTGCTCGTCAGCACAGACAAACTTGTATACTATATCAGATTTAACCTCTTTCTCCGTCGATGGGCCGTACTATTTTTCATTACCAAGAGGCCGTAAGGTTTGGTTTGCAGTAAATCCCTTGCTGTTATTTTGTTATATGGCGCTAGGGGGGTGGTTCCTCTTCGCAGTATACCAAGGATGGCTTTCCTTTCATCTTCGTGTGTTTGTTGTATGGTATCTGATGGTATACACTATTTCTTTGTCTTTGTCTTGTGTGTTGTTCCTCGGGGTCGGATTATGGAAAGCCTCTAATCAATCTTTCTTTTTGACAACTTGAATGGAATCATGTCATCTGGATCCGTTATTTGTGAGCAGCTGTTGAACTCTGTTAATTTCTTCGTGAGTCGCTTTCCACGTGGAACAGTGTGTTATGGCGCGTTTTTTTTATGTATGCATTTACCACAGATCGTTTTTATATGCATCAGGGCATTCTCCTCTAGCATTTAAGCATCTTCCAGCGTCTGTCTTTTTAGTGTATACGGTGGTATTGTATTTGTTGTTCTTTTGGGTCACAAGTACGTCCAAGAAAGGGAGCATCTTCTCATCACTTCTTTCTACCGTAAAATTTAATGTAGAATTTGCTTGGAGTTTATTTACTAATTCTTCTATATCATTGTCGCCCTTTGTTGTGATAAAGATATCATCAATATATCTCCCATAGATTCTGGGTTTTGGGTGTTCTTCAAATGTGACCTCTTCGTGTGTGCCATGTATGCGTTTGCGAAGAAAAGAACCCCGAGGGGGGAACCCATTGCCACGCCGTCCTTTTGTCGATATACTTTCGCCCCTATGTGAGAGGAATGGGGCTTCCTTTGTACATGCTTCCAGCATCTCTTTTAAGATTTTTTCGGGATCGGTAATGGTGGTTGCTCAGAGCGGTATCTCTTGTCCATGATGATTTGTATTGTTTCATCCACTGGTACGTTAGTAATAAACTTTCAACGTCCAGGGATGCTATGTCTTCGTCGGGTGCGGTGTCTTATATATATATATATATATATATATATATATATATATATATATATATATATATATATATATATATATATATGTGTGTGTGTGTGTGTGTGTAGTGTGTGTGTGTGTGTGTGTGTTTGTATATATATATATATATATATATATATATATATATATATATATATATATATATATATATATATATATATAGATATATATATATATATATATATATATATATATATATATGATATATATATATATATATATATATGTATATAAATAAAGGTTTTTGCCACGAAGCAAAAAATGAAAAAGCGAGATAGCCAAGCACTTTCGATCTAGTTCGACCCTTTTACTCAGGCACAACTGATTTTACAGAGGAAAAACATACAAGGTAGTGTGTGGGGGCGGACGTGTTGGAGGTCTCTCTCTTGCGTTTTTTCACGGAAAAGGGTTTTTCGCCCTTGGTGATTATACCTCCTATAGTAAGCAATGTGTTAATAGTGTCTCCACGTAATACCCGGCGTGTAAGCCTGAAATTGTTGTGCAACTGCAGATATACTAATATTCTTTCTGCTCCAATCAGTACCTTAGAAATCTTTCAAATCACAGCTACTCGAGGCCTATTGGTCCTGGGAAATGGGTAAAAGAATGCAGTGTATGTGATAGTGCTTGACCCCTCCCTTACCACAAAAATGTCACCCGACCAACCTCCAACCGATGCGCCAGTGACCCTGGCACCTACCAGTGCCTGTGCCCCACACACAAGTTCCGTACTCGCGAACAATTGTCTTTACTATATACAATACCAATCGAACCGTTCTGACATCGAGTCCGCTATACAATCTGTCAGTGATGCCTTCTCCGATGAGGAAATCAACGTTGCATATACGAAATGCAAAGATCTGATACCGGAGAGCATTCTCAAGGAGCGATCCGCGAAGAACTTATCCTCTCACAATAAAATATCGTATAACACTAAGTGGCTAACGACCTGCTCTGTGGAAATCTACGCCGATGACCCTTACAATCTGCCTCCAGAGGGGCCTGCTGACCTAAGCTTACCTGCGGTGTACCACACGGCAGAAACTGCCTTCCAAACAGCAAAATCTCTCTCAGAAATAATTGGAACAAACTCTGAAAAAATTGAGGAGATAAATGATAAATTATCAAGAATCTGGGACGTGATCAAAGGACTACAGGAATCCCTAAACAGTCTTAAAACGGCGGAAACAAATAACCTCACACGGATCTGGGATGCGATCAAAGGAGTGCAGGGATCGATAGACAATCGCACAGTCACCACCAAGACTCCTACGAATGCGGCATCCAGTTTTTCCTCGCCTCCCAGCAACACGGAAGTGCCCCCGTCTCCTATAGACCGTTCCGAGGGGACTGTTGGTCTCCCAACCTCTTCTTTTTCTCCTCCCCAGTGTTCCTCCGGTGGAAGATTATCTCCGGTGACGATTACTAGCCCTCGTAATCCTCCCCACCCTATCTCTCCCCCCCCAACCCCCCATCGTAGATGCAGATGAAAGTGATCATGAGGGGTCTAGCGGCTGGCAGATACAAACAAGCAGAGAGAAGAGAAGAAGCTCTTGTTTGGCCACTGGACTGGAGCCCAACATTCGTATTTCACCTCGCCCGACACCTGAGAAGAGATGTCACTTAGTAATTCACAATCTGCGCTCATTGGTGATGCTAGACGCCATAGTGGAGAGAGTAAAGTTTCTCACTGGCTCTGACCCACTCATCTCTCACGAACTCCCATGCAGGATTAAAAATAAAGTGGCTTACAGGATTACCTGCCTATTTCAACACCTCGACGTTCTTAAAGGCGAGAATTTTGGTCCTAATATATTAGTTTCAAGATATAAATTATTCTGGGATCGACCACCCCCAGGGGAACTTACTGACACTCCAACCAGGGTCATTTCCACCGCAAGTGCCAGTCAACCCCCCACGGCAAGTGACTGCCCACTCCCCCTGGCTAACCCCCCATCCACCTAAATGATCAGCGCATTCATCTCCCATCTTCGTGAGTAGCCATGTATACATTAAACATAATCTCTTGGAATATTTTTGGCCTCAAGCGGAACATTCCTCTCCTAAACATGTTCTGCAAAACTTCAAAGGCATCATTGCATTGCAAGAAACGCTCCTCTGGCCACATGACCTTGCCATCTGCGATTCAATTCATGAAGACTTCAGAACCTTCTCGACTTCATCGATGTAAGTTACAGATCAAATCATAGCCGGTCGCCCGAAAGGGAGCCTTTCTTTCCTGTGGCACAAATCATTAGACAATATGATAAAGGTGATGACCTACAGGAGTGACAGATTGTTGGGGCTTCAAGTGACAGTAAGGAACTCTAAAATCCTAATTATTAATGTTTATATGCCATGGGAAAATAACAATAATTTTGATCATTACTGCATAATCCTAGGGGAGTTACACAGTATTATTCATGATTCTCCTGCTGATCATATTTGTATGATCGGGGACCTTAATTCTCACCCCACAAAACAATTTTATAATGAACTTACTCGCTTCTGTTAAAATCATGCTCTCCAAATTAGCGATGTAATGCTCCTCCCTCCCTCCTCCTATTCATATGTACATTATAGAGCGGACGGTATTACAACTTCCTGGCTGGACAACTGCATCACATCTTCACAACTTCATGATTCTATTATGACCTGCAATATTCGCTATGATCTTGCAACGGGCTACGATCACATCCCATTACAGGTGTCATTCAGTACCCCATCCCTCCCTACCATGAACCCCCTAACTGACCGCCCACCAGCAGTAAACTGGGATTTTAAAAACCAACAGAAAACCAGATACTTTAGGGCAACCACGGAAACCAGGTTGCGGTCAATAGTTCAACCGGCAGACACCTTACTTTGCACTAAAATAAATTGTAGAAATGACCACCACAGGAGGGATCTGAATGAATTCTATTCGAACATAATCTCTGCTATGCTTGCTTCCAGCAGGACTGCCTACAGATTTTCATCAAGGTAATTCTCGTAATATATCTGTATACATACTCACGAGAAATGTTTTTACTGTGGAGGCAAAATGGTAGCCCCAGGGAAGGGCACACTGCATTACTAATGAGACAGGCGAGAGCGCAGTTCAAACTTACTGTTAAGCACTGCAGGTTAAAGGAAAAACAACTAAGAGCCGATGCAATGTCTAGAAACTTAGAATCTGGTGATTATCCTCGTCTTTGGAAAGATATCCAGTCCTTAAATCCCAAAACTAAAAAGCTATCACAGAGAGTAGGGGAAGCAGTCGGAGACGAAGCTATCGCAAGTATGTGGGGTGATCACTTCAACAATATCCTGAATTGCATAAATGATCGTAGATTCCCGAAGGGATATAGATAACCTCCTTACCGACAACATTCAATTTCATTTTGCAGACCATATTACGCCAGGTAACATCAGCGATGCCATAAACAGCCTACCTAATAATAAATCGCCCGGATGTGATGGTCTTCCTGCAGAGGCCTTCAAATTCTGCCATCCGATAATTTACATTTTGCTAGTTGCCCTATTCAATGCTGCATAATTCACCGGTTTCTTCCAGACTCCCTACTCTTAGTCCATTTGATACCATTAATCAAAAACAAGCTAAAGGATGCAGCTGACCCTGTCAACTACCGGCCGATTGCAATCACAACGATCGCATCGAAGATACTTGAGTCTGTTCTTCTAGTGAGACTTCTCCCCTTTCTACACACCACTGACAACCAGTTCGGGTTTAAAGCAAACCACTCAACCGACACCTGCATCTACATACTGAAAAAATTGCTGAATTACTACCTATCATCACCCTCTCCTGTTTCCCTTTGTTTTGTGAAGCTGCATAAAAGGGGCACACCCCTGTATCTAATTGGCATTTTGCATTGCTGGTTCTCCACACAGCAATTCTGTGTCAAATGGGGTAACGTATTATCTTACACCTTCGGCTCCCTAAACGGGCTTCAGCAAGGGGGCATTCTATCTCCATACCTGTTTAATACGTACACAGATGCCTACAGATGCCTTGAAAGTCAAACTGAACTCACTCCCAATCGGATGCACCGTCAATGAAACAACTATAAACAAACTCTGTTATGCCGACGATATGGTTCTGATTTCCCCATCAGTGCAAGGCCT
>NC_087200.1:100169007-100176507 GCF_015104395.2 Macrobrachium nipponense | reverse complement strand
GTTTTGGAGAGATTACTTTAAAGTGGTGCTGTGTGGTGCTGACTGGTGATGAGTGATGACTGATGATGATTGATGATGATACCCGGGAGTGGTAATAGGGTTGTATGTGCCTGGTGGTGGATGGGTGCCTCGTGTTGTATTTGGTGCATACTGGGGGAATTGCAATATTAGACATATTTTAAGAGAGATTTGAGATATTTCATGGGAGATTATTTTATAATTATAACAGATAATTATATTATTGAGAATTATTACAATGAATTATGAGAGAAGTTTTGTGGTTGATTATTTATTGAGTTTTATTACTCTAGAGAACATGTCAGTAGTTTATGGGTGATGAATCTGGCTGAATTTTGGTGAATTGTGCTGAATTTTGCTGAATTTTTGTTGAATGGACAAGCATTAACATTGGCGTTGCTTTGTATACTAATACTGGTGATTTTGATGATAGCAATTTTGGTGATACTGCTGATAATGATATTTCTAATACTAGTGGTTTTTTTATATACCAATACATGGGTGCTGCAATGCTATCAAGGGTGGTGTTGTTTTTTTTTTTTTTTTTTATTTGGTAGGAACTAACAACACATTTTTTTTTTCTTTTTTTATGAGTTCAGCAGATAATTGCTTGACATCTATGTGAGTCATGGAGATAGTTAACAGTGCCGTTGATTTTTCTTTTCTCCTTTTTTGGAAGTCAGCCATAGCTGACACAAGTTTTTTATCATGGGTGAATTTGAATCTGTTTTTTCTCTCCAGTTTGTGTGATTTTTTTAATATCTCAGTTCGTGACTTAGAGTCATTGTTCGGGAACGTGTTTATGATTTAAGCTGTTTGATGCTGCAGAGAGATTTATGGGAGAATTTTTGCATTTTTTTTAATGCATATGTAATGGCACTACATTTTTTTCTCTGGATATTTATGTTCCAGAAGTTGTGGGGTTTTCTTGCACAATACCTTTGTTGTATTTGTGACAATTTTGCCCGAGATAGGAAACTTGGCTAAGTTTTCTAGTGGCCTATGTCGTAGTGCATATGGAGAAGGCTTTGCTTAGACACTTTGAATTTGGTGTTTTGTTATAATGAGTTGTGGCACATTGGTGATTTTTTCTAGAATTTCTTGAGCAATTTTATTTGCCGAGTTTTTGCCCTTTTTCAGCAGTTATGCTAAGGAGAGAGTTTATAGTTTTTGACCATAACATTGAGTTATTCTCTGGAGAATTGGAGGTATATTATTTTGGAGATATAATTTGAGATATAATATATTGGAGATATATTTTTGGCCATTTGATATTTGTCTATGGTGGTGAGAGCTATGTTTAGTTCAATTATTTTGCAGGCATCTTTGTTGCAAATAGACACATTTTTTAGGAGATATGTGGCAATATTTTATGAGTGTGTCAGCTGGATGCTTTGAGTGCATTTTTTTGGAGATGGGATTTCATTTTTGATTATCCTGCTTGGAGATACAATATTTTCTTTGGAGATTTGTTTTATTCCACATGGAGTTATTGGTGAAATAGAGGTAAGTATTTTTTTATTTGCCGAAACAGAGGTGAAAATTTTTTATTGCTGGAGTTTGTGGTTTTTATTAACACGCGGTTATTGGGGAAATAAGAGGGAATATGGTGGTGTGGTTATTAATTAAATGGAGGAAATATTTTCATCACTGGAGTGGTATTATTATTAATATGGTGATTTATATATTTATATATATATGTGGGTGGCATTAATCTTTAATGGGTGACCTCTTTTTTTGTGTTTATGACTTTTTTTCCTGGGAGTTTTTCGAGCCAAGAGAAGAGTTCTGTGGTTCGTTCTTTTTGTTTCTGTGATTAATTGGAGGCGAGTGGCATTACTGCATTGTGGTCATATGGAGATGTTATTTTTGGAGGCATATAATTGCTGAATTACGAGTTTATTGTAGTTTTTTATCCCGGATAGGTGGTAATTTTTTATAGAATTGGGCAGTAACATGTGAGAGATATGTCTTCGAGACAAATTTTGAGCAGCTTAGTCATATCCTGGAGATAATTTTGTGAAATGTGCTTACTTCATGTCAGTATAGAACATTTTTTTGAGAATCGAGTTTCTGAAGTTGTGAGTCTGACTAGACATTTTTTTATGCTGCTGTTCGAGCACACGTGTCCGCAGATGGATTTTTTTGCTGAAAATGCTGTGATGAGTCCGATGTGCTGACTTTTTTCCTCTAGTGGTGATTGCTCAGAGTTTTGCAATATCTGGAAATGTTGACCATAGCATTTCATGAAAGTGCACATGTAAGAGTTGCTTTCTGGCCGTGTCCGGCCGATGAATAGTTGTGATGGCAAAAAATTCCGTAACTATGCATATTGCATCTGTTGGAAAACACGGGGTTATGTATATCATGCATATATTATGTGCTTTGTGATGGGAGAAGTTCACTTCTCATTATCTTTTTTTTATTTTTCCTTTTTCTACGAGAGATGTAATTGGGGATTCAGCTTTAAATAGCATTTTTTTTTGGTCGGGAGATGTAATTTATCGGGGTTGTGATTTACATAAATGGGCGTTTTACATTAAGTCTCATTGTAATTAAGTGTGTGAGCATTAAAGGAGATTTTTACTGATTTTGTGGGTTGCTGTAATATCGAGCTTGAGAGAACATTTTTGATTTTTGGGTCTGAGCCTGTTACATGATTTTTTTTTTCTTGGGCTCATTACCTTTTTTTTTTTTTTTTTTTTTTTTTACTTATGAGAACTTTTGAGTTTGAAATGTGAGTGCAGAAGTACGTGGAGTTGCTTTGAGTTCTGGATTGTGTGTGCTGATGTGCGAGTTTGGAGAAGTGAGTTAGAGAACTTAATATTTTTTTTTCTTTGCGAGTTGTGATAATGACTTATGATTTAGTGGTCATATTAAATGGGGTTAATTTGGAGATGCTCAGTTAGTATTTTTGAATATTTATGGTCATTACTCGATAGAAGTAGTATGTCTGGGGTTAATTCTTTTTTAATTTTAATTGACTGATGACTTGACTGACATACATACACACACCATAATCGTCATTCCCCAACACTAGCATGACGCCCACCAGCCATACAGAGATGTTGCTGTCGTTTGTCCAGGATACTTACAAGAGTTTCTACGAGTCTACAGAGTTCTACAACGCTTTTGGGTCTACAGAAGCCGTTAGATGTTTCCACAGGGAGGACATTCGCCTTCCTACAGCTTGCCACAGTCTGTCCAGGAAGTTGCAGACAAAGAGGGATATTCAAGAATCCAAAATGAGAAAATTTATACGCCTAGTGTTATTGGAAATGAAACGTGATAAACTTTACTTTATAATGCCAGAATCGTGCAGTTATTACTATATATATATATATTTTTTTTTTTTTTGAGCCGGCCAATGTGTTTTATATATATAAACTGTTTTATGTGATCTATGGCTAGGCAGGGGCTAGCCTGGGTTCTGGCCGAGCTACTGTTATAAATAAAGACTGATAACATGTTCGTTGTGACATTTCTAGGAATTTACAGATTCATCATATTTAACTTCCCATGGAGACAGAGTCCGAAGCGACGACCTGAGAAAGCTGATAAATCATTTCTGGGATGGTATGATGTTAAAAATGCTTATTTAAGTGGGTCAATGTTCGTTCTGTGGATATGTGAGTTCATGAGGGCTTGTTCTTTTGCGTTATATGGGCATTTTATTGTCATGTCAAATAAAATGATATATCTGGCTTATTTTACATTTTCCAGAAAACTTTATTCCCAAGCTAAACTTCCACATAAATATAGCTTCGCGTCTTTTAGATTTATTAACCATTTGCCAGGTCTCCTTTAGTAGTCAAAAGAGCATCGACGCAACATTAATTAAAATCCTCACGAGAACAACTCGTACTTTCATTGCCATTTGTTATTTTTTTAAATTCTAACAATATTAAATATAATGATGACGTATCCTTCCCTTGTAGTACACTCCAATAATGATTTGAGTCAAATAATGTCCTTCAGTGATACGACAAAAGTTTTATTAGAAGTCTCTTAATCTTGGTCTCCTCTTTTATTTATGTGATGCAGTGCCCTGAGGTGCATGGCAGGCATTTATGAGAACTGTTACCGAGCTAAACTGATATTTAAATCTTTATTGGAATTCTGTTTTCCCATAAAAGGCAACGTGACACCCGAGATACGGATACACAGATCGTCATTCGGAATTCTCCAGTGTTTTCCATTTTCATGATTGCGGAATTTCGTTGTCGACGGCGTTTCCATATTCATACCGCGAGATTGAATAACAGCACTTACTGCGATACAAAATGGTTTGCTAAATTCAAAAGGTTTGGCAAAAGATTCACATATTTCATTTTTTTAAATTTTATATTCACTTTCCTGCTACTTTCTAATGAATAAATTTTCCCATAAACAACAGAATGTCGTTATGTAATGCATAGGTAAATTGCGGTAGAGTAAAAATGATAAAGAATTTTACGTGAGCTATCGAATTTCCAGAGAAAAAATGATAGTTTTGGTAATCAAATATATGCTTGAATGAACATTTGGACGACAGGAGAATTCTTTTAGTATGAAAGATTGCTCCGTCCATAAGCACATTTCCGGTTCGCCGTTTCCGTTATGAGGGCAGGATGGGACGAGTATCTCCCTAAAGGACATTAGCTGTTGAATATGTATTTGCGAGGATATTCGTGGCTGGTTTTAGTAGAGGGAGTTTTGGGTCAGTTTGTTCACCTTTGGAAGAACGTTTCTTGGCAATGCAATGAGTATCACACTAAAGGGGTAGTCCTTTATTTACTCTCAGTATCCAGGCACTTGAACTACATCTACCGCCTCCAAGTTGCAGAGATTCCCAAAATTTTATTTGTGGAAAATGACTTCAAATTACATTATACAATGTTTAAGAGGGACATTTTACATAAATTTATGAGCAATACATGTTAACATGAAAAACCATAATTGATTTTCATATATTTTTGTCTTTAATGGTAATATTGTTTATTCTATAGAAAAAAAGTGCTTTTGTTTATTCCAATGTAACGAATATGTTCTTGATATGCAATAGTTGACTGCGTATTGCCCTTCTAGCTCATTTGAGCTGAAAACACAATTGATCTCTTCTGTACAGTGTGTATTGGGCGTCTTGTGTATATGTGTATAATGTCATTCAATAATGCGTAAACTCTCAACATCTTCAGCTGCTTAAAAAGGTTCAGTCTCAACCAGAGCTAAGGTAACTGGAGGTTCAAGCTCTTTCAAGTGCTCCCTTCCATGGGAAGATCATTAAGGAATCAGGAAAATGAGGTCGAGTTATTTCCAAATCTATTGTAAGACTTAACAACCAGGAAATGGCAATGCTTGGTCAAAAAAATCCATGCGAGGTGTGGATTCAAATTTAGTCAAACCACTGGCCAGGGACCAGTATGGGACACGATTGTAGACCAAAGTTTTATGGGAATATTTATAAAAAAAATTATTACAAATCTGTCTAGATGGCACTAGTTTGTAGATTTAACGCACAACCTTAGTCATTAAGTACAGATTTAAAGTTTGTACAGACCGAGGCTCCAGTAGCTATTGTGGCTGCGTGGAGATACAATTTTTCTCAGGAATATCCAAGAATTATATTGAATATAAACTGGTGAATTCGGCAAGGGGGCTTAGTGAGCTCTGTTTGCCTGACAGCTTTAATTCATAAAATGTAGGCTTAGAAGCATGAGTTGTACATGTCAGCTTCCCTCTATGTGAAGCTTTTACCGACAAGCAGCATCACATCACTGTTTTCTTTGATCAAGAGAAGACTTATGATACAACATGGAGATATGGCATTTTGGGGGTTCTTAATGAATGTAACCTGAGAGGCAATTTGCCCCTCTTTATTAAGGCTTTTTTAAGAAATAGGTTATTTCAGGTTCAGGTTGGAGCAACAATGTCAGATGCATTCAATCAACAAGAAGGAGTACCACAAGGAAGTGTTTTAAGTGTAACCTTGTTCGTCTTGGCAATCAATGGGGTTTCCAAAATAATTCCCCCCGATATAACATATACCCTTTTTGTTGACGACCTTTCGATTTCCTTTGCAGCAACAAGGATGGCAGTGGCTGAACGCCGCCTCCAGCTCTGCATTGTTAATATAGTAAAGTGGGCTGAGGTTAATGGCTTTAGATTTTCTGCCAGTGAAACAGTAACTATGCACTTTTGTCGTATAAGGGGAATCCATCCTGATCCAGATTTATTCATACATAGGCAGAGAATTCTATGCGTTTGTGAAGCAAGGTTTCTAGGGTTGATTTTTGATAGGAAGCTGACTTGGATTCCACATTTGAAATATATTAAGGCTAAGTGCTTGAAAGCAATGAATTTGCTGAAAGTCCTGTCTCACACTTCTTGGGGTGCAGACCGAACTCAGATGTTGAGACTATATAAAGCCTTGGGCCTTTCAAAATTAAGTTATGGGTGTGAAGTGTACACTTCTGCGAAGCCAAGTAGCCTTCAAATGCTCAACTCAATTCATCATGGAGAAATACGATTATGTACAGGAGCATTTAAATCATCTCCCACCGAGAGCTTGCATGTAGAAGCTGATGAGGTGCCACTAGATCTTCATTACAAGCGTCAACTGGTTCGGAGCTGGTATAGATTTCAGAGGCTACCTAAGTCTTTAACCAGCATTTGTATGAAAAAGGAAAGGCATTGGCAGTTTTATGAAAATCACCCCAAACAACCTCATCCATTCTCTTTTAAAGTAAATTTTATTGTCAGTCAATTAAACATGCCAAGGATCGAGATTTTACCTGAAAAATATTCAGTTAGTCCCCCCTGGAACTTTCCAGAGGTAAAATTCTGTAGATATCTTAATTTTACCAAAACAGAATTGTCCAGTGAGGCCATGGGGTCAATATTTTTAGAACACTCCTTGCATCATGATAACTCCACTGCAGTTTTCACGGATGGCTCAAAGTTAGATGCTGGCGTCGGCTTTGGTGTAGCTTTCCCTGATATAGAAAGAAGTGGCAGGTTATCATCTGTTGCATCGATTTTTACAGCAGAATTATGCAATTTTAAAGGCTTTAAAGGAAGTTTTAATCAGGAATGAAAATAATTTTATTATATATTGTGACTCAAGAAGTGTCCTTCAGTCGCTGGAATATTTCTAGCTTTCTGCAAAGATTTGTCAATTAAAAACTTTGGGTATTTTAACCTATTTCCTACGTCATAAATTTTACAATTCTCGGAGTCTAGGAATTCCGGACTGCATATCCGTAGTGCCCTTATGACGTAGGAAATAGGTTAAAATACCCAAAGTTTTTAATTGACAAATCTTTGCAGAAAGCTAGAAATATTTTTTATTCCACTAACAATAGGGAGCCTTTTGTGAGAGAAAATATCTTAACACTGCCATATAATGTCAATCTTTCTTTTATTCAGAAATCACTGAAAACTTTCAAGATAAATGTGGTAATAATAAAAAAAATTCAGGAACACTTCAAAATATCATTGTGC
>NC_087200.1:100156507-100164007 GCF_015104395.2 Macrobrachium nipponense | reverse complement strand
AAATGGGTTTTTGTGGGTTGGCTCGTGAGATAAAACTGCATAAGAAAGACAATGTCATGGTACGACAGTTCATTAGGTTCGTTCCAAAGTGCCTTTGTGAAACTGGTTGCAGCCAGTATATTGAGCGCTAACGAACTGTGCGTTCGTATGTGAGTGTTGCGGCCTCTTCTATAAAATTGTATGATTACACAAGTCTATGAGGATTTTGATAGAGGCGTCTTTGGAAGAAAGACAAGAGTGTCGTGTTGCTCTCCGAAAGTTGGTTTTTGGATAAGGTGTGAAATAGTAGGCTGCTTGGGTTGAGTTTGAACTGTTTAGCCAAAGAGTTGGGGGGGGCTTTGTTATATATTTGACAAATTTTGTTGGAATATTCGATCTTTAATCTCTGATTGTTAATTGTGTTGGAAGCCACTGACGAGGTATTTCTCGTGTTTTTTTCTGAAACAGACGGTTCTGGCAAGGAACTATGGTGGGGACGGAGGGAAGTGCCGATGGGGAATAATAGACATTTTGGTTCTGAACTATTTACTGTTTAGACTTTTGCTAGGTGGGTAATTGAATTAAGTAGTCTGTGAGACCTAATTGTTTTGCTGTTTTTTTCGTTGTTAAATAAATGTTATTTGATAATGAATCTGCTCATTTTGCGTTACCTGTTTGTTAGAGTGGAGGGATGAAAGAGGTGAAAGGAGAGAGAAGAGGAAGAGAGATGAGGAGAGAGGAGGACACGTCTAGAGAGAGAGATGAGAGAGAGAGGGAGAGAGAGAGAGACGAGTTAGAGCAGTCGTTTGGCGGATGAGAGATTAGGAATTTTAAAGTCGCGAGCCACTGGTTTGTGTTTGTTGTTTGCCCTGACGCTCGAGTTACATGTTTACCAAATGAAAAATATGAGGATGAATTTCATTAAAGCTGGTGGCAAGGCAGTTTGAAAAAATGGGATGAAAGGGTCTGTTTTATGCCTGGGAAACGCCAATTGAAGAGAGATAGGTGACCGTTAAAAAAATAATTATAAACATTGTGGGTTAGGTATTTTTTCTTAGTGTTTATAGTTTTTTGAAACGACAAAGCCTTTGTGGGATTGTGGAGAAAATTGTTAAATTGTTAGTTTTCAGTTACTAGTGAGAAAACATGAGAAATATATATCTGGTAATATGCGCAAAGAGGGAGTAGGGAAGCAATTTTCTTAGACCTCAGCATTTTTCCAGGCGAGTCAGCCTAGGAATCAGTTGCAGGCACTCAGTGTGGATCTCTTGTGTGTCAATGTTGAGTGCATTTTTTCGCGTGTGGTCACTGCCGTGTCGTACGTGAATTTCCGATTCTTTTTGTTCCATTATGGACCAGTGGTGAGTGGTAAAAGAATATTGTGTATTGTTTTTTTTAAATATTTCAGTGAAATGGGAACTGGTTTAGGAGGTAAAAAAAAAATTTTATTCTTTCTTTCCCCATAGTAGCAAAATGAGTTTTTTCTTTATTTGCGCGGTTTATACTAGTCGATTTCGTCTTGTTTTATCCATAAGGGTGTAATAAGATGTTTTATGCATGCGAAACTGTGCTTGCGATAGCATTATTTCGCTTGGAGACAAAGCGGCCACCTGAAATCTACGGGTCAGCAGATTTCTGCTAAACCGGCACAGGAAGGCAGTGCATGGGCGGGTACTGCATACCTAAGGGGGTTATGCAAGGGGGAGTATGGCCTGCTTGAGGGATAGTGCAAAGGGGAAGGGTACTCGTGTATACCTCAGGGGGTTCCTCAGAACACTGTTCAAGGGGAGATGGGTACTGGCCATACCTTGGATGGTATCGCTTGACTGTAAGGGGTGTTTCAATGCTCCAGTGGGGGGGAAGAAACTTTTTTTTTTTCTTCATTGTGGTGTGAAACTCCTCCTGCCTTTTTTTTCTATTGCCGGCTGTTTGGAATACGAGTCTGGTCTTGCCAATGGATAGTCCAAGACATCAGCTGATTGAATTAGTTGATGAAAGTGAAAAATGCCCGTAGAGTTTCTTTAGAAAAAGAGATTTCTTTTATCTTGCGATGAAGAGGAAAAGGAAATAAAAACGAGTGTTCTTTCTCGGAATGAAGAGCAAGTTGGTTGCATGCATGGGATGTGCTGTATGTTTTCCTTATTCTTTGGAAGACACCAAAAATGGGGAGACACAGATTATCATTATTTTTTTTATTGTGTTGGAGGGATCTACTTTGATATACCGCTGAGTGGGTTGATGTGTGGGTGTGGCAATGGGGTAGTGATGGGTGCATCTGGTGTTGGTTGTTTTTTTCTGTGCGTTCGGCAATGCTTTTGGGTATGCTATTTGGAATCCCTTACTGAGATCTTTGCAAGAGATTTATACTATGGAGGAAACATTGTTATTCTTATATTGATTAGTATCATTGTATGAGATGTGTCACGGGAGGGTGTGCTTAAGTATACTTATCATTGCGGAGACTTGTTTTACGAGAAAATTTGAGATTATTTTCGTGGGGGAGATTATTTTGTAATTAGTACAGATAATATTATGGAGAATTATACAATGAAATTAAATGGGAGAAGTCTTGATCTTAGTTATTTTTGAGTTTGTGTAACTTTGGAGAATATTTCAGTGACTCGGGTGAGAGTTTGCTGAATCTTGATGAATCTGACTGAATCTTGGTTGATCTTGTGTTGAATCTTGCTGAACTTTTGCTAGGTTGTTGAATTCCTTGGGGAAAATGGACAAGCATGTAACATGGTGATGTTTTTTTTTTTTTTTTTACTGATACTGGTGATTTTGATGATAGCGAATTTGGTGATTTTGCGATAATGGTATTTGTTGATACTGATTTTTTTTTTTTTATACTAATACGTGGGGGCTGTCAATGCTTATCAAGGGTGGTGAAAATCTTTTTTGAATTTGGGAGGAAATAAACAACACAATTTTTGTTTTTTTTTTTTTTACTTTTTTTTATGAGTTCAGCAGATAATTGCTTGACATCTAGTGAATCAGGGAGAGTTGATAATGCCACGTTGATTTTCTTTTCTCTTTTTGGAAGTTAGCCATCGCTGACACAATTTTTTTTACCAAGGGGAATTTGAATTGTTTTTTTCTCAGTTGGTGGGAATATTTTTTAATATCTCAGTTTTCGTGACTTAGTCATGTCGGGAACGTGT
The DNA here is from genome assembly GCF_015104395.2 of Macrobrachium nipponense. Lineage (NCBI taxonomy): Eukaryota > Metazoa > Arthropoda > Malacostraca > Decapoda > Palaemonidae > Macrobrachium > Macrobrachium nipponense. The sequence goes on along the minus strand of NC_087200.1, from coordinate 100,160,864 downwards.
TGGTGTTTCAGTATTTGATGCACAGTGTAGATTTAGGGAGAAATTTCTTGCATGGTTTAATGCATACGTAATGGCATAAATTTTTTTTCTCTGGAATTTGTGTTTCAGAAATTGTGAGTTTCTGCACAATACTTTTGGTATTTTGGACAACCTTTGTGAAAGATCAGGAAACTTGTTAAGTTTTATAATGGGCCTATGTTTTTTTCTGTAGACATTCATAAGGAGAACGTCTTGGCTAAGACACTTTGAATTTGGAGTTTTGTTATAATGAGTTTGTGGCACATTGGTGATTTTTTCTAGCATATTCTAGGGACCGTTTTATTTGCCGAGGGTTTTGCCCTTTTTTTAGGCAGTTCTGCTAAATGGAGAGAGTTTTTATAGTTTTTTGACTATGGACAGAGTTGTCTCTGGAGAAATTGAGATATAATATTTGGAGATATATTACTTTGGAGTTATAATTGAGATCTAATATATTGGAGACTATTTTGGGCATTTTGATATTTTTGTTGTAGTTCAATGTGATGAGAGGCTATGTTTAGTTCAATGAGTTTGACAGCCATCTTTGGTTGCAGATGGGAGACACATTTTGAGACGATATATGGGGCAATATTGCGTGAGCGTGTGAGGATTAGTGGCTTGATGTGACATTTTTGTTTGGGAAGATAGGATGTCATTTTTGATATCCTTGTAGGAGATATATTTTTTGGAGCTGTTTTATTCCATATGGAGTATTGGGGAAAAGTGGTAAATATTTTTTATTGACAAAGAGAGGTGACGATTCTTATTCCTGGAGTGGGGTTTTTTGTTTATTAAACATAGGCATCGGAGAAAGAATAAGAGAGAAATATATGTGGATGTGGTTATGAACCAAATGGAGGAAATATTTTTTTTCACCAGAGTGCTCTCTTTATCCATATGTGTCAACATAATTATATATGGAGATGGAAATATTAACTTTGGCGGGTGACCCTTTTTTTTTGCGGGTTATGGAGTTTGTTTTCTCAAGCAAAGAGAAGATTTCTGTGGTTCTTTCTTTTGATTTCGTGACTATTTAGAGCGAGTGGCATTACTGCATTGACGAGTTCCTATGGAGATGTGGTGCATTTTTTATGTGCACAAGTGTGTATTTTGGAGACATTTTAATTGGGCTGTGTCATGTTGAGAGAATAAGTCTTTGAGGACAAATTTGAAACACATTAGTCATATCCTGGAGTTAATTTTGTGGAAATTGTCAGTTAGACCTTTTTTCTATAGAATTTCTTGAGTTTCCAAACTGTGTGTTCTAGAATTTGTTGTTGCGCAGTTTGAGCATACGTCTGCAGCCAGATTTTCTGCTGACAAGCGATTTGTGCCTGAGCCGTGATCTTTTCCTCTGATGGTGATGATCAAAGTTTTTGACACTATCTGAAAATGTTGACAATAGCATTCAATGAAAAAGCGCATGGGTTAAGAGTTTTGCTTTCTGGCAAATTCCATAACTCTTACATGGGACATGTCTTGGTGGAAAAACGCGGGGCGTTATGCATATTATACATGTATTTATGTATTTTGGATTGGGGAAATCTACTTGTGGTTATCTTATTTTTTTTCCTTTTCCACGAGGAGATTATAATTGGGGGATTGAGGTTAAATTAGCATTTCTTTTGGGAAGGGAGAATGGAATTATCGGGAGATGTAAAATAATTTTCGGGAGTGGTTATTTACGTAAATGGGAGTTGACATTAAGTTCATTGTAATTAATTGTATGAGCAGGAAGGGGTTTTTGCTGTTACATTGGAGATTTTGTGATTTTGTAGGTTGTTCAGATATAGAGCTTGAGAGAACATTTTTGGGTCTGGGCGTGTTACGTGATTTCTTTTTATTTCCTTGGTTGGCCGCATTACGATTTTTTCTTTTTTTTTTACTTATGAGAACCATTCGAGTTTGGAAATGTGAGTACAGAAGTCCAGGGAGTTGCTGTGATTTTGAGTTCGTGTGTGTTGCCTGATGTGTTGGATTTTGGGAGAAGAGTTGAGAACCTTGATTTGGTATGTTTTTCTTTGAGAGTGCGATAATGATCTTATGATTTAGTAGTCATATTAAAGGGGAGTTAAGTTGGGAGACGTTCAGTTAGTATTTCTGACCTTTTTGAGATCATTGTTTGATAGAAGTAGTATTCTGTCTGGGTTAATTTTTCATTAGATCGACCAATGGTGGTTACTTGGATGCATACTAACACACCAAAAAGTCGTTTCCAACGCTAGCAAAGAAGGGTCCACCAGCCGTGTTGCAGAGAGGTGTTGTGCTGTCCGCGTTGTTTTAATTCCTTGGGGATTACAAGAGTTTCCACGTGGGTGATCACGAGAGTTCTACAGCGTGTCCCTTTTGGGGATCTGCAGAAGCCGTTAGAAGCCTTCTACAATGAGGGAGGTCATTCCGTCTTCCTACAGTCGGCTACAGTTAGAGCAGCTAGTTGAAGAAAATGACGGGACATTCAAGTCCCGAAGACGAGGAAAATATAGTGTTATTTGGAGATAAAAGGTAACAGACTTGACTTATAATGCCAGAGACGTGAAGTTATTACTTAATTATTTGAAGCTGGCCAATGTGTTTTATATACATAAGCTATTTTGTTTGGACAATGTTTGCTAGGCGGGAGCTAGCATTTCGAGGTGGCCGAGCGGTTTTGTAAGGACTAGGGTTATTGATAAGATTAATATTGCCAATAGCTTCGCTGGGACTATTGGAATGTGAGGAAGCAACGACCGAGGAAAGCTGATGCAATGGGTTTTTTTGTGGGTGGCGTGAGATAAAACTGCATAAAAGGACAAGTCAATGTATGACAGTTCATAGGTTCTTTCCAAAAGTGCTTTGTGAAACTGGTTGCAGCCAGTAATTGAGGGCGCTAACCGAAACTGTGCATTCGTATGTGCGTGTGCACCTCTTCTATTAAAAATGTAGATACCCAAGTCTATGGAGGATTTTGATAGAGGCGTCTTGGAAGAAAGACCAAGATGTTCGTGTGCTCTCCGAAGTGGTTTTTTGATAAGTGTTGTGATGTGAAATAGTCCGGCTGCTTGGGGAGTTTTGAACGGTTTTAGCCAAAAGAGTGGCTGTTTATCTATTGGACATTTTTGTGGGAATATTCCGATCTTCTAAATCTCTGATGTTAAACTTGTGTTGCTGTACTACGAGGTATTTCTTCTCGTCTTTGAAACAGACGCGTTCTGGCAAGGAAATTATGGGGGGACGGAGGGAGTGCCGATGGATAATAGACATTTGGGATGTGAACTATTTACTGTTTTAGGGGTGTACATTTTGATAGTGGGGGGGTAACTTGAATTAAGGTAGTCTGTTGAAGAGAGAGAGGAGCCGAGGAGAGAGAAAGAGAGGGGTACGCTGTTAGAGAGAGGAGAGAGAGAGACGAAGAGCGGTTGTGTGGCGGAGATGAGGAGAGAAATTAAAGTCTCGAGCTGCTGGTTTGTTTGTTATTGCCTGACGCTCGAGTTAACACGTTACCAAATGAATAATTGAGGATGATATCTTCTAGTACATATAATATATATATATATATATATAGATATATATATATATATATACTAGTATATATAGATATATAAGATACTAAGATAAATATATTTATAAATATATATATAGATATAATAGAGATATATATATAATATAGATATATATATATATATATATAGATAAATATATATATATATATATATATATATAATATAATATATATATATATATATATATATATGTATATAATATTTATAAATATATATATATAATAGTATATATAATTTATATATATTAATTTGTTATATATATGGTTAGGTATTCAGGACAACTGCACCCAGGACATTGCCCCCGTAGGACTACTGCCCCCGGGAAAAGTGCCCCGTTTAAAACCACTGGAAATTGGCCCTGACAAATTTAAAAAAATTGTAGCTATTTCTGGAATTTATTACCATTTACCGTAAATTACTTTATAGGCAATTTATGAGTAACTATTTAAGAGAAAAAAATTCTTCATAGAAAATTGGTAATAAATCCGAACAATTAATGTTTTTTATTATTATAATAAAAATCATAAGAACTATTAAAAACCAAGTTTTATTAATGTAATAAAAATACATGATTTAAAAAGATAACATTATAAACTAAAAAATTTGTACATAGATAAGTTGCAAACAAAAAGATTGAAAAAGGATTTAAAAACTAGAATTTTAAATTGTGGGCTATGTATCTCAAAAATTCCAATACATCGCGGTTCTCAAAATCTTGCACAATGTTTGCTATTCTTATGGCTTAGGAATCCTGATTAGCGTTTACGCTAGGAGGTACTGGATGCCCGGGCAAGTATTTG
>NC_087200.1:100131507-100146507 GCF_015104395.2 Macrobrachium nipponense | reverse complement strand
ACATTTTGAGGCCAACGAGACGAGTTCAGACTTCCTGAATGTTTTAAACTTGAATATTCATGAATTCATGCGCATACAACACGAAGTACTTAACTTGGAGGAGTAATTCTGAGTTAGGTCATGCGATTCACATCTCATGTATTCATACCTACACACTAGAATTGAATTGTTTCTTTAGTGTTTTACTAATAATGTTTGCATAATTTAAGGCACTTGAACATTATAGTTGTCCGTGAAAGGAAAATTAAACTTCAAAAATTTTCCTTTTAGAAAACATATAACCTGTGAGATTAACCATTTTTTAACAAGGTCTCAAAATTTTTTTTATGATTTCAAAGTTTAATAACAAGACCGTCTGGCAATGGGAAACTGCTATCAAGGTCAGTATTTTTATTTGAATTTTGTGAATGAAGGTGAGAGGACTGTACCTAACTACAGACTACAAAGTTTTCCTGAAAAAACATTCAGATATTGTGCTGCTACGAACAATTTAGAAATTCTTTCTCAGTTGTGGAGTTAGTTTTCTGATGTTAGTTATACATCCTTGAAAAATAATAATTTAGAGGGCTAGCTCGCTCTTTCATCATCTTGAGACAAAACATATCCCACTCCTATACCGGGGACATCTACTGTTAAGTTAAACCATTGCTCTACATTCTAATCCACTAGAAGTGAATGCTTATTAAAGTTTAGTAGTTTGCGATAAAAAAAGAAGAATCCTTCAAAATTTTACTTAGACCCAAGGCGCCAAAAATCTCTGAACTTTAATATTGTTTAAGATAATAGCCTTCATAATTACATGTTCCTGAAGGTGCATCCACACTACAGTAAACCATGTCATAATCAAACTTAGAGAACTTGTGTAGATATCCCAAACATGCTGAAAGTAAGTTAACAACCGTAAGTGGAGAACAAGCTTGACACAAATGGTGGATAATCTCATGAAGCACTGTTGAGGGCTACCAATAAGTCGCTGACTTGTATTCAGCCTCCCTGTAATGTGTGCGCAATAAGGTACCTATGTGTATATGACATATTTCACTGTAGTGTGACCTCACCCTTTTATCCATCTTTGGTTTCACATACTGCCTTGACTAACAGTAAAACCCATTGCCGCTTAGTGATCAAGCGTGAGGGCCCGTCTACGCCATCAGTGGCCACCCTGAAGGCCCGTCTACGCTATCAGTGGTCAGCCTAAAGGCCCGTCTACGCTATCAGTGGTCAGCCTGAAGGCCCGTCTACGCTATCAGTGGTCAGCCTGAAGGCCCGTCTACGCCAGAGTCAAAGTATAGCTATTAGTGGCCACATATGGTGCTGGAGCACACAACTCGGCAGTTTTGAGAGACTGTGGGGAAGAATGGCTGAAACAACTGACCAGCAGTTTGCCCGTTCACGCTGTCCTGACTCCCCTACATTCTCCCCTATTCAGTGAGCGGTTTGTATTCAGTACAGCTGTCACCAAGTGACTAGTGTGATGGTTTATGGTTAATAAGACACATGAATGTATAATGTATTTGTCTATATATATATATATTAATATATATATATATACATAGGGTAATAAAAACGTGACATTTTCGAATGTAAATGTTATCCTAATTAAAGTGGCATCATTATAAGTATAGTAGGGTAAGGGATATTGCCAGTTAACATTATTATTTTAAACAGATCATCTTTAACCACCTCAGGTATACACTCACCGTTTCTGGAGTATCTAGAGAATATGTGCTCATTCTCTGAATTTCTCTGTCGCTGGGAAATAAAAGGCGTTGGAAGCACCATAACTTGGGTTTATATGTGTCATCAGTGCCAGCGCCTGACTTCGTAGTTGTCGCTATCATCTTCAATTCCTTATTGTATTGACTATGCAAGGTGTTAAGGTTTTTTCTTGACTGTATCAAGGGTGCTCTTAGCATTGATTTCCTTCACTAACAAGAATAGTTCATAATATGCTCTTTTTTTCTCTCTCTTTTTTTCTTGTAGTCAGCACATTTTACCTGCCATTAGCAGGGATGTTCCCTATATCTCTCAGTTAGGTGTAATGTCAGGTTTCTTGTCCATTCAAAGGGTATTTTGCTAACAGTTGGCGCAACTTAAGCCGCGACGTCTATCATTCACTGTGATTGGTCAAGTACTGGCGCGTAGTTGTGCCAGATAACATGGGCCATTGTCAACCCTGTGGAATAATAGGGTACATTGTACATACATATCAGATACATCCCAGGGATTTGCAGACCTTATGGTCCATAACTATCAATATAATACTATTTTCTCACTGCATAAACCATACACCGGAACGTCTGGCATAGAGATTAACTGTCTAGTTCAATGCAGACGTTTCTCTGCATCTGACACGGCTGATGGGATTGTAGCTCTCAGGTGCCTTCGCTCCAATATATAGATCGTCATCATGAACTGCTTCAGTTCAGTCACGGATGGTGCATCAGTTGTTCGCGTCCACGCTCATTTTCCCCGTACTCGCCCTTAACGTATTTCCAAAACCACAGGTGGCCGCTGATAGTATAGACGGGCCTTTAGTCGCTCTTTAGTAGGTTTACAATCAGTTTTGCTGTGCACTTCATTTCAACTAATGCTAGGAGAGTTTTTCCTTGTTCTCTCCATTAACATGATCGGTGTTCTTCTCAGAAAGGTGACTATGGTGTTTTGTGTCATTGTGCCCATCAGTAATTCATCCTCTAGTAAAAAGCAGTGGTGTATTTATAATTTTCTTTTTATTTTGTCAAGACAGTCATCTGCTTTATCAATTTTACTTAAGAAAAGCATCATCTGCATAAACATCTTGACGTTTAGGAGCTTCTTACACCAAACAGGTTTCTAATATCAAGCATATTTTAATTTACATTTATAAGAACACATTCTCCTATTATAAAGAACATATTCTCTGGTTATAAATAATCAGGTGGCCTTAGCGTTCAGAAAGCTCATAATGATAATTATGCTATGTTGCAAGAGAAAAAGAGAAAGGGAAGTGTATTCTCCAAAGCGTTTGAAATACAATTGCCCTTCACAAAGTTCATTTAGGATAAATAAAGAAAAATCCCTGGGTACTGGAAATTAAATTCGAATGGAAAGTCATTTCATTGACGCCCCCCCCCCTCCCCCCCCCCCCCCCGGCCCCCCACCGGCCAAATTAAAGCCTTATTTACTGTTACAACTGAGAAAACCCTCTTTTCTGATGTAAATTAGAATGTGATGAAGAGAGGACATTTATATTTCAAATGAGTTCAAGTAATTATTTATATCTTTGCCGGTTTTTTCGGGCATATGGAACGTGAATATAAAAAGTTATTAGTTGTCCAAATACAGAGGTGTAATGAGGCGTTGGTTACTTTATTTTCCATGGGTAATTTTTTTAAAGGTAAATTTTTTTGTGGTCTAAACGACTAGTTTAATTTCTAGGTCTTTTTATTTGCTCACAATGCTTATTTGCTGTTAGCACAGGGTTGGCAATATGACATATCATAGGATACCTCAATTGCATACATTCTATTTCAGTAATAAGATTCAGGATAAACGGATAAAATCCACGACCCACTACAATCCAGGTTACGAGCATTTCACTTCACCTCAGAATTCTTAATTGTTCACACACAGTACAGAAAGTTTTCTTCATATACATGCGCAGAAGACTCATTATCAAGGGACCAACTGACCCTTCCTTTTATACAATGTGGTACTCTCACTTCTCCCTTGGGTACACTTGCTCTTCCCGGATATTAAGACCCTTACATTCCAATACCTATTCCACAACATCTAGTTTTCTAGTCAGTACATTATCACAGTCTCCAGCAGATTTTAACTGACCATGAGTATTATTCCGTCTTAGAAGAAGACACTATTTAAATAACAGGAAGGAATTTATTACCCAGCCTAAAGTTGACAATGAAGAGCAGCAAAATACGGCGAATCTCTACTGTAGAGTGGAATAAAATCTACCGCTGGGTGGAACACACTAACGTCTTTGAGCGAGAAAATAACTTGAGATTCGGAATCGTAATTCTTCATATCCCAAAGCTACCCCATCAGAGAGGAAAGATACCGGCCCCATAAAGATAAGGAACGACCAAGACTAAATAGATTTACTATAAGTTTAGCTGGGAATTCATATCCCCATTACCTGAAAATGTTTGTTATAGTAGCAACAGTCTTCGAGGGTTGCGTTCAGTACTAAAAGAAGTAGAGGCCCAAAGCAGAACTATTGAAACTTGCAACGATTAATTGCGTCACTCATTTAGTTATTCCTTTGGTTCATTATTCATTCACACTTTCCAGATGAAAAAACATTATTTATTGTCGATTTCATACGAATGTTCTCTGTGTGATATTGTTTCCCCCTTTCCTATCAAAAATATCCTTGTATGCCGTTGGATTTTTTAAAAGAGCTTTCTTAAGTCTTGTCTTGCAACACCCGTTCAAGCATCTGAAACTAAGTAATAACTTGGAAGAATGATTAATTAGTGTTGTGGTCGTGAATCAAGGCTCAGCGGTAGTGGGTCTGCAATGTATTGCCTGTTTCCCTTTGAAGCAATTTGGAGTCTTGGGTTATTTTCAGGTGTTGGAATTTATATCATTCTCTTGCCGAGTGCTGAGAATTCATCTTCAGTTTTATTTTCTCACAGAAGGCTACCGGAAATAACAATTGAGGTTGTTTCATCTATTTTTCATAGAAACATTTCAGAGGCCATTCAGAGGAAATTCTTCTCTTTGTAGTGTGAGCAAACGATTTAACAAGTGATAACGCAAGTTACAACGTAAACGTTGCTGTTTGTCCGTCCTCATATCCTCTGCACTCTATTCTTTTTGTTGACTTCGGTGAACGGCTCATTTTTAGGATGTGTTTTTAATGCTTTGCGTCCCTTCTTTGACTTAGAAATACTCATCATCAGAGATGAGTCAGCCCTCCTCTCCCCATAAAAGAAGAAAAGGCTAATCTTTGCGATGGGCATAAGAGATTCGTATCCGCTCTTGTGTGAATAACGGAGACTGAATATATATCTGATAAGTTGATTCGAATGTTTATGACAGATAGGATATCTTGTAATCTGCCAAAGTGTTCGAAGTTTGTTTTGTTTGAGCATTTGGTACTTATTTACTTTTTCATAAATCGTTAGTCGGTGTTATCGTGAGTGATTGTTTAAAAGATTTAGTGATGGATGACTTAAGTTTTTATTGAAAATCGTAAACATTTTTATTGGCTTTAGATGTAATGTGTCCATCACTATAATTAAAATACAGGGCTTAAATTTTCCTCTGGTTTCAGGTTTGATTTGAAAAATATCAAAGATACTTTAAGACAACATTTACTTTCGAAGCTGTAGCTGCAATTAACTTTTCATGATTTTTACCGTAAACAAAGGCTATGATTTGTCGTCTTCTTCTTCTTCATCTTCTTCTTCTTCTTCTTCTTCTTCTTCTTCTTCTTCTTCACCACAGATTGCATGTGAAAGGATAAAATTTCCATGAGCCATGAAAGACAGTTTTTTTTTTTTTTTTCAATGTAAGAAACTGTTGATTGTACGATGTCTTTTGAATTCAGCTCCACTAGGCAGCAATAATGCTTTGTGTAACAATTGATTTGGTTAACTGAAGGTCATCATGTGTCATAACCTCCAGGGTCCCTGGTAATAATTCAGATTTATTTTAAGTTATGTTTCAATATTTCGCATAATTTCAAACTTAAATTTCACTTCTCAAGTGACAGTTGAGCAGCAGAAAAAATAATAAACGAAGTTTTTGTTTTGAAAGCTCGAATGATGTCTAGGAAACTGTATGCATTTATGCACGTATATGATTTTGTATCACTTTGTTTGAAATATATTAGTTGATTAATATTGTAGACGAGTTTTGGGAATAAGATGAGTAAAATATGGATATATATATATATACCCATATATGTATATATATTTATATATATAATATATATATATATATATATATATATATAGATATAAATATATATGTGTGTGTGTGTGTGTGTGTGTGTATATGTATATGTATATATATATATATATATATATATATATATATATATATATATATATATATGTGTGTGTGTGTGTGTGTGTGTGTGTATGTATATATATATATATATATATATATATATATATATATATAATATATATATATATATATATATATATAATGGAAGATTGGGGCATCTAGAACGCCGAAGATTCAGTAGGAATAAAACAGCAAACAGCCATCGTGGCATTGTAAATTTATTGGCCAAATTTTCGAGACCACATGTCTCATCATCAGGCTGTAAAATACAAAGAATAAAAATTAAAAAGACTCAGTTGAAAAAAACTCACAAAGTCTGAAAACAAGAAACTTGATTTTAAAACAAACAAAAGCAAATACTGAAAAAACTTTTAAAATTGTTAAATATATATAAAAAAATTAAGGTGTTAAAATGTATTGTACCTTACTCTGAGCTAGAACTGAGTGACATTTCAGTTTTCAGGAGGACGACGTCAATTAGGCGATATATATACATACATACATATATATATATATATATATATATATATATATATATATATATATATATATATATATATATATATATATATAGATATATACACACATATATATAGATATATATAGATATATATATATATATATATATATATATATATATATATATATATATATATATATTACAATATATATAATATATATATATATATATATATATATATATATATATATACAATATATATATATATATATATATATATATATATATATATATATATATATATATATGAATAACTTGATCACGAAGTACATAAAACGTGATGCTATGTATAAATAAAGGTTTTGCCACGAAGGGAAAACAATGAAAAGCGAGATAACCAAGCACTTTCGGTCTAGTTCGACCCCTTATTCAGGCACAACCATACTGATATTGCAGAGGAAAAAAAACACTAGTCAAGGAAGGCTTAATATCCAAACTGACACTAATCTTGTAGTGTCAGTTTGGATATTAAGCCTTCTTTTGACTATGTTTTTCCTCTGTAAGATCATCTGTGCCTGAGTAAAGGGTCGAACTAGACCGAAAGTGCTTGGCTATCTCGCTTTTCATTTTTTTCCTTCATGGCAAAAATCTTTATTTATTATTTATTATTATTGATACATATATATGTATATTATGTAAATGAATATAGATTTTATATTTTATATATAAATTTAATGATATTATATAGATATTAGTAATATAGAGAGAGAGATAGAGAGATAATAATGAAATAGATATATAGGATCTATATATAGAGTATAGATAAATATATATATATATTATAATAGATAGATAGATATAATCTTATACTATATATATATTATAGAGATATAGTATGATAGGATATATACTACATTATATAGAATAGTATAGATTATACATAGATATATATATATAAGATAGATATACAGATATAAGTATATAATGATATAACAGATATGTAGAGAGATAGATAAGATAGAGATAGATATATAGGTTAAAGAAGAATTATAGATGGTTAGAAATATTATTATATATTAGATAGATTATATATATAAATTATATATATATTATATATGTAATATTAATTTTATATTATATATATTATATATAATATTATATTTTATTTATATATCATCTATATATATATATATATAATATATATATATATATATATATTTTATATATATATACATATATTATGATATATATATACATATATATATATATATATATATATATATATATATATATATATATTATATGTATATATTATATATATATGTGATACATATAGATATATATATATATAGCGATATATATTTATATATATATAAATATATAATTTACATAAGGTTAATAAATATATAGATCTATATATATATTATAGATTACATTATTAATATAATGTTTACCATATTGGTACAATATATATATAAATATAATATATTTATATCTAATTAGATATATTATATATATATAATATGTTTACATATGTTATAATATATTATAATATATATATATATTATAATCTATAGATATATATATATATATATGTGTGAAGTGTGTGTGTATGGTGTGTGTGTGTGTGGTTGTGGTGTATGTGTGTTTATTTGTCCGCCCGGGGTTGGCAGGGGATGAGAAGGGTATGGAAGACATGCTGCCTCCTATAAACCTGTTTGTCCGCCCCAGGCGGAGAGGGGTAGGTACGGGATCGAGCGGGTATGGGAGACATGCCACAACCACCCTCCTCTTTCAAACCTGTATGGCCGCCCACGATGGGGGCAGGGGATCTGAAGGGTACGGGAGGAATAACGGGTAGCGCAATTATGAACTCTATAATTATCGAAAATCTTCGTCTTTGATGTGAATAGTCTATGATTATCTTAATACAATTATTTGTTCTTATATCGTTTTGGTTTGTCTTACGCATAATTTCATAGCTTCCCCTTTCACCAGGCATTCTTTAAATGCGTTATTAAAATACGTATTCATCAAAGTCTTTGAAATATGGCTTCATTGTTATTAAAAGCAATTATCGATTATCTTTTCTGGTAACGAGTAATGACAGGCAGTTCGTGGCTAATTGTTTATAATAGTTTCTCGGCTGCTGTTATCAAGTTCTTGTTAAAGAAAGGGTCGCTGGATGAGAATCAATGACAGGCTGCCTCTTTGCAAACACAGGATACCATTCAGTTTGAAATTTTCTAGTAGTAAGCCTGTCATTTCTGCTGGTTGATGCGGTTTTAATTGGGGGGAATTAGTTTTCTTCCTTCGCTTACCTAGAACGTCTTTCATGTTGTCAAATTTTCTCTTCGTGTGTCAACAGCGGATGAAATTGTTAGGTAGTTTTTCGGTATATTGGAATATCTACTTCGTATCAGCTATTATAAAGGCCAGTATTAATGATTGAGACCTAAAATAGCATATAGAAGGAAAAAGGAAAAGGAAAAGGGCCTAAATACCTAGTGTACCCAAGAAAAGACCCTCAACAAAGAGGCAAAGGTTTGCTTATAATCAATTTAAGGAATTTGAAGGCGATGAATGTGTTGGACCTGTTTGGTAGAGGTTTGGAAAATTTTAAATTGCGGTGCTTCTTCAGCCTATTTTTTCTCTAATAGTATGACATTTGCACCTGTTATCGAGGAAATTAAAAAATGTTTTAGTTGGGAGCGTACAATGTACTTGTAAGTCATCAAAATAATGAACTACTCGACGCATTTCCTTAATGAATATCACGAAAGCTAGAATAAAGAAGACACAATTGTTTCCTCTTCCGGGAATTCTTTAGACGCGAACATTTCATCTTAATTAAACGTTAGCTTTCATTATTTTGTTCTCGCGTCTGTATTGTATAAAAGTCAGGATGAATCCCAAATTTTATATTCGAAGAACAGAATATTCAATCGTCAAGTCTTTAGGGTCTCCCAAGGAGAGGGATGAGACTTTTAAATAACATTCATCCTTTTCAGTCGCGAGAGAGAGAGAGAGAGAGAGAAGAGAGAGAGAGAGAGAGAGAGAAGAGAGAGAGAGAGAGAGAGAGAAAATCTTTAGTGTAAAATTTTATCAGAAGCGATACGTGCCTGGAAAAGGAAGGCAGATACAGAGTGGCGCCTGTGCTTACCCGATCTAAGGAAAAAACTCAAATTCGTTTCTCGTCCCAGGCATTTATCGGTATAGTTTAATTATTTATTTTGAACATTTTCGAAGCAATTGTCTCCGTTCAGGCAGTGCATTGGATAACATTATTATTTTCCTTAACTATTTTTAGTTTGTTTTCTTTTTCTCGTCCATTTCCGGATTCCGTATTTATTCACGAGTTTTTCTTTTGTCGTTAATGTTTTTAAAATGTTTAAAAACAATTGTTAACCATATAGAAGTAGTTTGGCTATCCAGATGAATGTGTGCATCGTTCAGCTAAGGTGTCACTAACGGGCTAGATGACCCTTGAATGCCTGACCGTATTTTCATTTTGTGCCTACTTGAGTTAATAGGTTATCCTGTCATACCTAATGTCAGGCTGGTGGATTGAGACCAACCCACATGAAATTATAATTTATTTAGTTACCAATCCTCACGACTACCAGTATGCCATGACGAGTAAACATTAAGATCTATACAAGATCAGAATAAACAGTTCTTTTTTATAAATAACGTAATGTAGACTTGGGCAACATGACTTTCGTTTTCCATTTTTCTCATTTACTTAGACGTATAGGGAATGATTAGCTTAATACGTAGTTTCCACTCTGTCCTAGATCCCTTTATTTCTCAGGAGCCTTCCAGTAATGTCCAGTGATGTATTAGATATAGGATGTTGCAAAAATCTATACTAACAGTAATAAATTCGCTCGCAGTGTAACGACAATGAAATTTGCATGCGCCCCTTGTTACTCATATACTTAAATAATCAACTAAAATTCCCTTTTCATCCCCCAACGCAGCACTAAATAAAAATAACCATGTCTAGTGATGCATGTAGGTCCTGCGCCTCTTCCTTCTCAATGTAAGGCTTGGCATTTCTCTTGGATATATGTTTATATGTGATAATTAGGCAGAGCCCCAGGCTCCCAAGCCAACAAGTCCATTTAGCACGTTATCAATGGTGTACTTAGTTACAGAACTCATTTCCGTCAGTATATTTTTCCCTTCGTTTTTGTTTCTGTCGGGATCATTAAATGTCAGACTTCCCCTAAACCCACGAATGAATGACTGTGTAAGGAAACTCCTATACGAGAGAGAGAGAGAGAGAGAGAGAGAGAGAGAGAGAGAGAGAGAGAGAGAGAGAGAGAGAGAGAGAGAGAGAGAGAGAGATTAACTTCTGTGCTACAGACGCAAGTACTAGGGAAAATTTATGAATACTGTATTTCAAGAGCTTCCATTTTGTTGATAATGTAGTATCCTGTTGAATTTATTTTCTGAAGAACTGATGCTTTGCACAGTTTAGAGGGCTGATTCCTAAATTTACAAATCTTATTGAATGTGTAGATCTTGACGTGAGTAATTCAGAGAGCACTTTGCATTGCTAGATTCTGTCGTTTGTCCCTCGTTTTAAAAAAAATACTTCCACTTCGATATTCTAAAGCTCCAGAGTCATCTCTGACAATAGCGTAGCGTTAAATTCGCCGCATATACTACACAAAACCTTCATCTTTACATTTGATCTTCCTTTGTATTACAAATCCATACCCCACGTTTCATACGCCTTGTCTCAGTCACATTCTTGCAACCTTCTTCTACCTACAGATTCTAAAATACGCTTGACTTACATCATTTAAACTTTGTGCCGATTAGCAACAGATCTTCTGTAACCTACATCTTCATTAATCACCCCCTTGTCTTTGTAATACTTATATCAATTTCATCGTCATTCCCAGCGTTGCAAGCTTACAAAAATGATTGATTTTCCGTACAGTAATGAGAAAAGCAACATAATTCTGGAAATTGTGAATCAGTACAATGTAAGACTTATTTTACATCCTAGAAACTAAACTTACTGGTAACAAGTGATTCATAAATCAAACTTCTACGCTTCTAAATAGCAAATATTTATCAGGAAATTATTAAGACTTATGAAACATGAACAGTTCAGCGGTAAGAGAACTCGTCACTGAAGTCGGAGACAGTTACTCTCGGTGGTTCGAGTCCACCAGGTGACTGTCACTTATCGATTATAATTCCCCTTTGGTATTATTACAGAGAAAGAGCGAATTTAATATCAAATGAAATTTATAGCTTAATGTTTGTAAATGAACAGTTTACATATAGAACATAGTGGCATTCACAGCTAATGGGTTGACCTTTTCAGATAGCAATATTGTACTCACTGAATTTGTTTTTATATTTAAAGATAAACTTGAAATTAAACAGTAATTTTATAGAAACATTTCCAAATGTACCTTAAAATTTTGCAGAAGGTCTGTAATATTACATCAAATGAGGATAACTGACATAAGCTGCACGAAAGAATCATGTACAAAATTGTTGGGAATTTAATTTTACACATTTATTGAAATATACTTGGCTCAATGCAAGATAGAATTTGTTTGCTCTTAATGCTTTCATACTTGTACTGATTTATTACAGTGGAAACTGTACAAATAAAACATTAAAAGATATCTTTTTTGCTGCGAATGCAGCTGAAATTGATAATGCAAAGATAGAATAAGAAATCTTGAATAAATTGCTTTCGTAAATACTAGAACGTGGAAATTTCTTTTTTCAAAAGGGATTGTAGGAAAGGGTAATTTATTTTTTATTTACTTAGGGTAGAGAAAAACATTCACTTGACAAATATCAGCATGAAAAAATACCAATCCTACCCTATCCTATCCTATCCCTTTTCATCCCATTCCATCCCTGCCATCTCATCCCGTCGTATTCCTCATCTCCTTTCCTTTCTCCCTCTCCTTCCCTTCCCCTCTACCGTTCCTCTTCCCTTTCCCTCCCTCCCTCCCGTTCCACACCGATCCCTAGCTTTGTTAGTAGTTAGGTTTAGCCAGCCATTGGCTCTCTCGCCATCTTATCACTTAACCATTGATCACTAGTACTAGTTGCCGTTATGATAAGCATCCAGTCAGGCTGTGGCACTTATTGATGATTACATCACGATCATCCAATTCTAGGACAGCCAATATCTTTATGAATAGGTGCAAATTAACGTGCACTTGGCTTTGAGGTGGTTTTATTCCAGCAGTTTATTTAGAAGTACACTATTTTATTTTCGGATAACCCATCATTGATCTTAAAGTGTTTTACTTTTCACAGAAGTTCCCTGACCAAGCAAACATTTCATTCTTCAAGATTTGTTCTTGGACGGTCGGGGATATTGAATTTTCATATGCTCCTGGACTTGAACCCAAAAGCTCTAGCGGGAACAGCCATCTCTTGGTTAGGGCCCTGTAGAGGCAAGATGTAGTGGGAACTGGAAAATGACATAAAATCTTTACCTAAGAATGTTCCATTGGTAGACTAGGAAGAGTAAGCACCCTTCGAAACAGTACTTGAGAGGTTTAGGAATTTTATTTTCCTTTTGATCGTTTCATTCTCCATTTTTCTTTCCTGAGTTGGTGGTGTCTTCCGGAGAAGGTTGATTGTTTTGGCGTCTAGTTGTAGTTATTACTGATGCCGTAAGTATTCATTTTACTATAACAGAAACTTGAATGAAAGAAATACCAAGGTAATCAGGAGGCTGAAATATGGATTACATACTTTTGAAACAAGTAATTTAGCGACTTTTGAAACAAATTTAGCGAGAAGTGGCAGTAACGGAAATGTTAAGTGCGAGTCACTTCTTATGGAATCTGAGACTCGACATAATTGTCTAGTCCCTTCGTGTCAGTCATAAATAAAACATTGCACGTAAGAGTTAATAAGTGCCAAGTGTTTATATCAATATTCTGTGCAATTATGATAATTTACCGTTCTGTGCTGACTGCTCTCATTCACGTTCCCCCTCTCACGTTTCACACTGATTGAGACTTTATAAATACAAAAGGAGTCTTGTTGTCCGGCGTTGTGATATTGAAGATTTCTGCGATCCAGTGAATAATATTACAATTAAGTATGGCCGTAAACAAGAGCGAAGGTCTGGCAGAGCGCCCCGGCGAAAAGGGACTTGAAAAGGAAACCAAAACAATAAAAGGTTAACGGGCAGTGCATTAATCAGCCCAAAGAATGCCCGTAGTTTGGAGTTACTTACGAAGCCCATTAGCTACACAGGGTTTTCATTAAAATGTTTCAGTTTCTAGTTTACAGGACAACTTAAATTTTCTAGGACAGTTTATTTATTTATTATTTATTTATTTATTTATTTATTGTAATAATTTTTTTAATAAATTCGTTTTACAAGGATGATGGGAGAATTTAAATTATATGTATATAAAGTATTGGTGTTGACTTGAATCTGGTGGCAGAAATGGTTTTGCTTTGAGGTGAATTGGTCTTCCCTCTTGGTATCGTCGGGTTGTGGCTCCTTCCACCACGAGAAGTCAGTACTTTCTCATTTTTTGGTGGATGGAGGTGAATTTGAAATGTAAATTTTTGTTTCGTTTAAATAGTTTCAAATTTCAATGAATGACGACTTACTCAGCGATTAGGAGTCAGTTTCTTCAATTGGACTTGAGACTGATCTTGGTTCTGGTTATCTGGGAAATACTTACTACATTCAGGATGAAGTGACGAAATTTCGAGCTGACAGAGGTCGATTTAGTTTTAATTAAGAGGTGATTTTCATTTTGTGATTTGTTTAAAAAATGATTCTACTGTCGCCGTTCCTTGGAAAGAGCGTTCATGCTTTCACCCTTACTGAAAGTCAGTCTTCCTTGCTCTTCCCTTTCTTTCTAGATCAAAGTTTCATGTTACTTTTAAACTTTCTAATTAAAAACTCGAGAAAGGTTCAACAATTATTCGTTCAAAATGGAAACAGCTGGAAGAGGCTTCGTGAAAACAGCGACCCCGACCATGCCATGGATTAACCTGAATAGTAGTATGGATATTTTTGTAAATTTTATCTGCAGCTGCTAAATCATTGATCTCCTATGATGAGCGTTACATGAACTAGTGTGCTCCACTAGCTCTTTATTCCGTGCCATTAAGCCATTTAAGTAGGATGTTATTGTAAAGAAAACTACAAACAAGAAAGCTGTTAGTATGCAAGCTATACCTCTAGCATTAAGATATTAATAAAAATTAATATTCTTTTTAAGTAAATGCGTGTGCGCATAAAGAAATATACATACGATACTTTACACTTGTTGGTGTTTCTTTCGGCATCTCATTGGTGATACAAAAGACAGTATAAAGAACGTGGTGGCAGTTGTGTCGTTTCTAAATTCTAAAACATTTACTTAAAAAATTGAGCCCTAACAACTAAAAAGTATCTTTCTTCGTGTGGAAATATTTCTTCTGCTAAAGTTGTAAGAAACTATTATGCCTAAGAAAGAAATTTTATTTTCACAGTTTCCATAGTAACCTTGATT
>NC_087200.1:100116507-100126507 GCF_015104395.2 Macrobrachium nipponense | reverse complement strand
TGACATTCACTAGCTTCTTTTTGTTTCTTTTTTTTTAGCAGGTATACTTCTGTGAAAATGATGAACTGCTTTGGCACTTTTGAGCACTCAAATAATTTTTTTATTTATAATGCTCAGGAGTATAGATTGTCAGTACATCTGAAAGCACACAGACACACACAGACACATACAGCAAACAGGAGTCCAAAGCAAACGGTAGTCAGCAATGCAATTAGGTAATTATTATGGAAAACATTTTGCGTTACTTAAACGCATCATCAGTCTGTAAGAAATTGGAAAAACAAAATTAAAAAAAATAACTACAGTCTTAAAAACAATGCAAAAGAAGAAAATCTAATAAATAACCTGATTTTAAGAAAGGGAAAGACGAAGTGAGACCAAAAACTCATGCATGACCAGAAAACACGTTGGCGTTTAGGCAGGGAGAATAACTTTTGATAAACAAAGACTCGAGGGTCGTTATGTAGGAAGATTGTTTGGTATTTCCAATAATGGGAAAATGTTTTTATCAATATTGATCTTGCATTACCGTCATGATTTCTAATGCCAGAAAATTCAGGGTTAACAATACTTGAGCCAGTTCTGTAGCTCAAACCTAAGTGGCTGTAATAACGTTAACATTCTCCTTGATGAATTAATATAATTACCAAGACATTTTGGGCATTCGAATTTATAAACAATATTGAACTTCATAAAAAGTCTGTAGCTTGTCCTTATAGGTAAAAAAGCCGCCAATCTAGAGTGGATTTCATGGGGATTAAATAAACTCCCTGAAGGTCAGAATGGGTGAATGGAATTGTGGCGTAATCATCAATTTAGGAACATCAAATTTCAAAACGGGGTCAGAGAAATTACGTGTCAAAATTTTATGAACTACATTATAAAAGTTTTTCTGGATAAGAATTTTTTGTAAAATATTCAAGTAAAAATTCAATCTCAGTGTGGAAATTAACCCAGCTAGATGTATTGCTGAGAGCTCTCGAAACTAAGGTAGTTATCGCATTCATTTTAAATGAAAAGAAACAAGAACTATAAAAGCTACCTTCTAGGCCTGTATAAGTTTTTTTTTTTTTAAACTGAAGTACGAAAATTATGCTCACAGCTGATGATTTTAACGTCTAAAGTGGCCAAAGTATCCTCAGTCTCTTTCTCTGTGGTGAATCTAATGTTATATGTATATATTATATATATATATATATATATATATATATATAATATATATATATATATATATATATATATATATATATATATATAATATATATATATATTACTAGAAAGACCTCGTTAAAGCTGTATGGTAACTATCGGAGTTATTTATTTGAAAAAGTTACAAGCTTTCAAGGACAACCAGTCCTCATTATCAAGTATCCAAGAAATGACCGAAGAGGTTGGCCAGCTTTATTAATACGAGTGTGTTGACTTCTTGATCTTTAATTACCCTGCTTTTCCTGTTTGGCTCCGCCGTCATGACCTTTCTATGCCGACGGCTCTTGTTTCCAGGTGTTCGTGTCTTGTATATTACCGTTTCTTCTCTGTTGTGTAGTATATGATTTTCCTTGATATGCTGTCTTCGAATCCATTCCCGGTGTTGCCTGCCATTACTTGTTAACGCATGTTATAAAGCCATTCTCTACTATCAGTCTTGCCGTTTTGTTAGTATTCCTGTAAATAAATTTCATGTTTTCCCAGTCTTCTGTGGTCTTTTTGCCAACAGTGTTTGGCAACTGCCGACGTCATATTGTAAAGTATAATGTGGTGTATATGTTGTTTGCTTCGCTCTGTGCAAGATTTTCCGCTTTCACGGAAGAACGGTACTACGGCGAGAGCGGATGTGGCTGACTTCCTTTCGTGGCGAGTTTGGACCTTCCAGTCTTTTGGGTTCGATGTCCCCTAGTCCTGGTACTACCGGTGTCTATGCACTCAATATTCGGAATGTGCTCACGTTATACGCAAGACAGTTTCCAACTGTTGTTAATTTAAACGTGCACTCAAAATTATTCTGAATAGCAGAGTTAATTGCTGGTGATAACCTAACACATGGAACTTGACACGGGGACAGAAAATTAGAATGTCTTTTTTGTGTAACATGATTTACTTCTAACGTAAGAAGTTTTTCTATTCATGTTAATGGGTTTTCTAAGACACTTTTTCCCTTTCAATAATTATGTAAAACAATGTTCGTATCTTCCAAGTTGCATCTATTTACAGAAATTCCACAATAATTTTAACACCTACTACAATTTAAGTAAAAGCAGTAGGGTATGTAGGAACACTCACTCTCTCTCTCTCTCTCTCTCTCTCTCTCTCTCTCTCTCTCTCTCTCTCTCTCTCTCTCCGACTGGGTAGCGGTATTAATTAAATGAAATCCGCTCTCAGCAGTAAAAATGAAAATTTGTCTTCTTGTTCCTGTTACTTTAATTAATTTGTAAAACATTTTCAATGTACTGTATGAGATTATGTTGGGTATGCCTTTTACAGAATGGGAAAACACTCAGTCGATAAATGACAGTGATTGTAAGTGATAAGTTGAAAGTCGCGAGTACTGTGTGTGTATACAAACGAGACAACTTTTATTTGTAAACACTCAAGTTTCAAGATGGTTGTGTGACGTCATGCGGGCAACCAGCCAGCCAAAATGGCTGAATCACAGAATGCTTTATGTGTAACCAACTTATGCACCCACAGGTTCTTTCGTTCCTCTGCAAAATTGCACGGGAAACCCTTATTTTTCTGATTGAATAACGTGCTCGTATGCATAGATATGAATTAAGTTCTTACATATCGATAATGCTTCTACATTATTAAGAAGCTCTAGTCAAAAATTCTGAGGTGACGGTTCCCAAACGAGATGCGTAGCTAGTCAGAAATGTTGGCTGGGTTTATTTTTAGGATTGCTAGATAGTACTTTTAAAGAAGGCGAATTTTCAAATGCTATAAAGAATTCGCTTGTTTCCTGACGTCAACTGTTTACGAATAACACTATGTCTATTCCTTATTAACTTGGCTCACACCTACACTGTTACTTATAAGACACAACCCTTTCTAAAAAGACTGACTACCAACTCTCTACCACACTTTACACTGTCCTACACACACTCGACACAGCTGTTTTACTCTCGGCGTGAGAATTCAGAGACAGTCAACAAAACATACGATATCTTGGGTTAGTGAGATTTACATGGGTCAATTACACAGTGGAATAAATGTTGACTGGTGTGCAAACCAGTAGGGCAGTTGGTAATTAAAGAAACGTCATTACAGGATATTTACGCATCTTTCAATATATTCAAAATAATTATGAATCATAAATGAAGAGACTCAACCCTAGATTGACAGTCTTAAAGGAGACCACAGGAGCTAATGGCATGGTTTAATGGAGTGAGGGCCTCTTTGAGACAAGAATTACAAAGGCGGTGGTTGCAGAACAATGAGGGGGGTGCGAGACAACACAGTTCTGGAAATAGATTATTCCAGTTGAACTTTATTCATATAGGACCCTGTTAGTAGCGCTAATTTACCACTATGGAGGGAGATTTTAACCTTGTCTTTGAAGGCAAAGGACATTATCTCTAACTTAATTCATGCAAAGAACAATAAATCATTCAGCTTATTCAAGGAACACACAAATGCATAGTAGTTGGAGCTTAGGAGATTAACTTCGAGGGAGAGAAAAGGAAATGGAAATGAAATGCTTTAGTCTTAGGGAAAGTATACTGGCATTCAGAAGTTCATTCACAGAAACATACCATATTATCTTCCACATTGCACAGACTGCAATGAAAGGCGGCGTTGATTGGTTCTTCCTCATCAACTGAACAAAGCTGCTTTAGCTTCCTTTGATACCAGTGGCTTCAGAGATGAGGAATCGGTAACGTCTCCTTCCCAGAGAGACTAGGCGCAAGTTTGCCGAGATAGGAGGTTAGCTGTAGATTGCTTGTTTGTCCCAGTCCCACATCCATGAAGGCTTGGCGGATGCTGGCAGAGAACAAATTTTTTGGAAGAACATGTGTGCTAAAAAAGTTCTGATACCGGTGAACAGCTCAAGGTAATATTAGAGCTGTAAGTCACCTCTTCAACAAGGGGGCATAAAAGCAAACTATCACTTGGATGACATTATTGTTCCAACTTGCGAGTACCTGAGTTGACCTTTTCCTAAACCCTATCCCAAAAACTCTCATCTTGTAGGGTGGTTTGTAGCTCCATCACTGGGTCCTGGTCTAACTATCTTATCCACAGGAATTCCTTCCTGTGGATAAGAACATACACACACACACACACACACACACACACACACACATACACACATATATATATATATATATATATATATATATATATATATATATATATATATATATATATATATATATATATATATATATATATAAATATATATATATATATATATATATATATATATATATATATACATATATATAGGATATGTAAAAATTCTGTAACAACAGAATTCCATCTAATAAAAGGAGCATAAAAACACCAAAATGTAGAGAGAAAAGTACTATAATTTATAGCAGCAACTGCCGGTTCAAGAGTCAAATGAAGGAATCGGCCTTAATAAAAGAGAAGCAGGTAGTGAACATCTCAAAAGGCGCGTGGATTTCAGGTGTCATCGATGAGGTTTTCATTCAACCAACGCTTAAGAAAATTAAAGGAAGATTATCAGCGGGGGTGACCTAAAATTGCGTGACTTGGTATAAATACCACCTTTTCTGTAAACTTTTCTCATTCATATCCTGAAGAGAGAGACAGCAGTCTCTCAAATATAGTACTTTTCTCTCTACATTTTGGTGTTTTTATGGGCTCCTTTTATTAGATATATAATATATATATATATATATATATATATATATATATATATATATATATATATATATATATATATTATATATATATACTATATATGAATGAGGATGAAAAGGACAGTATCAGGTCTCTGAAATATAGGTATAAATACTTTTCTATAAACTATTCATGAAGTGATATGCTACTTTTTAGGGTCCTTATAGATAATATATATATCATATATAATATATATAATTATAACAATATATATAAACAATAATATATATAATATATATTTTTACGTTTTAAGCCCTGGCCTGAAGGGCCCAAATACGTAAAGGAAAATATTTGAGGAAAAATGCAGAAAAAATTACTTGAAACTTACCTTGAAAGGATTTATAGTGTTAATTTACTCTAGAAGAGGTTGCCAGAAAACTCAGCTAATTACTTTACATACATTTATTTACAGGAGGCCGTTTAATAGCCTGGGAAAAGTAAATGCAACTTGTCCGCACGTGGGACCAATAATATCTCTCACAAGGGAATAGCTGGCTAAAAATGAGATTCTCGTAACTGCTTGCTTTCAAAATTGTTCATATTGTCTTGCGGTAATGCAGCACTTGCGGGCGCGAAGACTTGGACGCGTGACTCAGCAGATCTGGAAAAAATCCCAGATTAGACACAAAAATAAATGGGAAGACTCCTTGCACCAGTTACGATTATTCAGTTTGTCTCTAACACACTGGGGAAAAGGAACTCTTAGTGTTAAATGAAATATTCAATGACTTCATTTGTCTGGGACAATCACCAAAGGGAGACATGCAGCCACGAGGTAGTGAAAAGGAACAAAGGAATGTTCATTTGAGAATTAGGAGTTTGAATTTTGAAAATGGGGAGTAGTTACGACACTAGGAAGGAAAGAACTGGCAATATGAGAGATTTCACAAGACGTACATGGATGCCATAATAAGTGGACCTTTGTAGAAATGCGGCGTCGGCTTTGCCTCAGGTCTGGGCGCGCCAGTAACGCCTTCGTAGGCCTAAATGGAAGGCTGGTTGGCTGGATATCCGTCCGAGGTCACGACTGGAGGCAACTGAGACCGAGGGCAGGTGTTAAGCATGGGTGTTGAGGGTCAGCTTAACCCCCCAAGAGCAGGACATCCTGGAAAACAGAACATACGGCCAGCAAAGGGTTCACAGGAAAAAGGTGCTTAAGACGTAGGCCCAATAAGTACCTGGCTACCTACACCCTCCCTTCTAGGATATGTCCCTAAGGCTAACTCAGGGCCAGGCGCAGAGGTCAAGGTTTGTGGTGGCTCTACGTCCAGGTTGGACGGAACTTGGCACTGCTCAGTGCTGCCAAGAGGCACTGGCAGAGAGTTGAGGTCAGCTACACCTGTGACGGGTACCGAAGGTGCATTACCTCTCAGCGGGCCCTTGGTAATGGGAGACAGAGGGTCCTGTCTCTCGTGGAAGGCTAAGCCTTGTGGAACATGGACAGTGTCCGCTGCTGGTGGCTTGCTAGGGCACCTAGGCCAGTTAGTGGAGTGCCCTATTATGTTACAGGTTATGCAACGGAACTTTGAATGATCAATCTCCCTCCTTGGTAGCGGGGAAGACTGTTGGTGGCCGCACTTCCGGGAGGAAGTAGGTCTTGGATGGCTCCTTGCTTTGGGGTAGTTTGACGTGTGGTTAGGACCCCTAGGCTTTTTGAACTGTGAGGGAGACTTCATGTCTTGCCCTAGGAGGAGGTCATAACCTCCTGGAATGTAGCTTGCAACTGCAAGAGTACATACTTTGGAGAAGTCAGGTCTGGTGACTCTCAATTATACGGTCGGAAGGATCAGCTTGATATGGTTGATGCCTTCAATGGTGATGAGTTGATGTCTGTCAATGTTAGCCCCTCGGGGGATTCGATCTTCCCGTATCAGGGAGATTTGAGCGCCAGAGTCGTCGTAGGCGGATAGTGACTTTGGAGGGGTGCGACGGTTATAGGGCCCTTAGCTGGGGGTCCTAGTAAAGAAGAATTGGTAACGGTCATTGCGATGGCGGGAATATCGTGATTAGCGCACCCTCCAAAAATTTGCAGACATGTGACTTTTGCGGCCACAGTCTCGGCAGAACTTGTTCCAGAACTTCTTCCGTGGCACTGAACAATAAGGCCGAGATGGCACCACAGGTTGCGAATCTGTGGGGTCACCAAGGCTTGCAGTGTGCTCTGGCACAGGTGAAGAGTCCTCTCTGGCAGTGATTTGATGTGGGGAGGTGAATGAGTCCTCTGTTGAATCACCCTCAAAAACAAGTTTGGAGTTAACTGGTAGGCTTACCTCTTCCAAAATGGAGGAGGTAGGCGGTGAAATGGTAAGAGGCTGAGATGATGCAGAAGAAACTTCGGGCTCTGACACTGGGTCAGGGCCAGGTTCACAAATAGAAAGGATGTCGGGTACATCACAGGCACTAGCCTCTGAATCTAAAATTGAGGTTAGGTTATCTGGCATGCTGCAGGTGTCCGGTACATCTTGTAGTGGGAGCTGTGTCCAGGGGAGATACGGCTTTAGTAGATCTTGGCCCAATATCACCCGATAAACATCATGAAATTGGTCAACTACGCCCAGGAGGCACAATCTGGTTTCCCTGGTCTCCTGGTCCAATAAGGGCATTTCCACCTTCAGAAGGACCGAAGGAACAGAATAGAGGTGACCTTCAATCCATTCAAACTGAATTTCTTCGTCCTTCTGGATTTTGGCACCCCTAGGGAATGCTTTTCTTGAAATGAGGGAGACCTGGGCTTCAGCATCGGCCATGACGTGTACCCACTGATAGGCTGTAGGAGACTGTTCATCAGGGAGAAATTTACCCTGGAAGCTCTCATCCCAAGGTAGGGATCGACTTGGGCACTGGTTGGAATCCACAGCATGCCCACGCACACAACAAGTGGTGCAGAACCTCCGCAACCACCTCTTACCGGGAGTCCAGCTCATGGTCTGGGGCTTGGAAGCTTGCCGAGTGATTTCTTCATCTCTGAGAGCTAGCTCATGCTTTCTCTCTTCTTCTCTTTCCTTCTTCTCTGCTTCTTTCTCTTTTCTCCCTGCTTCTCTGGCTTTTCTCTGGTTTTCTCTTTCTTTATTTTCTTGCAGGAGCGCGGCATCCTGCTGCGCCTTCATCCACTGGTCAAGTGCTGGTCCAGTGTAACCGGTCTCCTTGCCCAGAGTTATGAGGGTTCGGAGCTTCTCTAGCTCTATGGCAAAGAAGTCATGGGAAGCAGGGGAAGACATTTCCCTTAGGCTGCAGTTGAGGCTCGGACAAAGTTAGAAATAATGGTGGCCAAGAATAGTACTGGATGGAATGGGAGTGCCTACTTTGTAACGTGGCACTCACTTGGAAATGGGTTCTGCAATGTGGTAATGAAAAGTCTTAAAAGACTGGGTGCTCTGTGGCACTTTGTGAATGGCACCTTCTAATGAGGTGAGAAAATCAAATGGAGTGTGTGGTGTACGTCACACTTAAGGGCGTTCCTAACTTGGGAGACGCTAGAATGGGCAACCTGTAGGCCCAATACAGGTGCACGGTACTTATGGAGGCGTTCCTTGTGGAGTGTTCTGAAGGATCACTGATCCTTTTACATGGACACACTAATGAATTGGGTGTTCCGTAAGGACGGACACGCAGGTAAAGGGCGACCTGTACATCCTGTACAGGTGCGATAGCACTGGTAACATGCTGGTGTGTACCGTCAGACGACACTAAATGCAGTATACTCAAGTATACTGAAATGAAATGGCACTCTGTTCATGGCAGAGTGTAATGGTGGAGGAGAGAAAGTAAAAGATGGGAGTACTTCAGCAGCCAGTCGATGGACAGTGTCAAGAATTAGTGGCACTGTAAAATGATAAGGCCTGACGTGCACTGGTGGTGGCCAGTCCTAGACTGGTAACGACTTCTTTGATGGAAGTAATGAGGTTGCTGTGCACACTGTGCAATCTGTGCTTGCGGTATACGCAAGTCTTTTGGGATAAAGAAATGGAAAAGACCACTTGGGCACGTCAGGTAGTGGTAAATTGGAAATGCTCAGTCCTTGGCTGAAGTACTCGGTAAATGAAATAAATGGACACAGGCGCGTATCACGCTCAGTGTAAATGAAAGACACAAGAGACTAAAATAATGTTAATTCTGCATGCGTAATGGTAATAGACTTAGTACTCTTGGCTTCGTGAATAATAGGCTCTCTCTCTCTCTCTCTCTCTCTCTCTCTCTCTCTCTCTCTCTGAGAGGGTTATTATGATATATGACGAACTCCCTTGTATTTATTTGAACTACTAATAATGTTAGTTAATACGATGCAACTTGCATTAAATGATCTCCTTACGTTAACGTTTAAAGGGAAGAATTGCTTTCGAACAAGTTTTATGAAAACTTAACGGACTAGCGATGAACGATATTTGCGTAGCTTTGAAATGGATTGCGTTTTCATATGAAATTTACAATGACGCGTTTTACGTGAACAATTCTTTTAATATGATTTACTTTTAAGATTCACATTAACTTTACGTAAGGTTAGTAGGTCCCTGTGACAAGTGAAATGACGGTAAGGATTTTATGATGAAAATGTTACCAAAACATTTGTAAATGGAAAAGGTTATGTTAAGTCCGAAGTGAAATGAAACTTTCGCTTAGTGAGTGGGTGAGCGATGCGAGGTGAAACGCGATGAGTGGGGTAAACAGCGTGTCGTTCAAACAGCTGATCTGTAAATGCAAAAGCGAATTACAACACGAAATTCTACTTTCTTAGTCAAGGTGAACTAACGTTAATTTCTTTGGCAGAATGATAGATACTAGTATTGAGATTGATATTATTTGCGTTAAAACTTCAAGACTTACGTTACTTTGCTTAAATAATTGAGATAATGCTTAAAGGGATAAAAACATGGTTGCCCATTGAGTGAACCAAAGGTTGACTGGCAGGCCTGAGAGAGCGCATGCGCTAAGCTGAGAGAGCTGGCAGGCTAAGCGGTTACCAACACTTGGAATGAGAACTAAGTTAAAACGAATTCCCCTAACATATCACAGACAAAAGAATTGTACACTTCTTTGGCTGTAACTATTAGTAGAACACTCCTAACTAGCTATGCTTGCTAACACAGCAATAAACCCTGGCAAAGCACTTCCTAGTTTGAACTAGTACTTTCTGGCATCT
>NC_087200.1:100106507-100111507 GCF_015104395.2 Macrobrachium nipponense | reverse complement strand
ATCTTTATATCTGAAAAAAGGAACCGATGTTAGCGGGTTTATTGGAATTAATTTTAGATTAATGGCACCATAATGTTTATGAATAATTTGTGCAAACTTTTTTTTTTCCGAAAGGAAGTCATCATGTAAAACGGGAATTTGGCATAAAAAGCTAATTTTGGTACTGTACATGGTTTGGCGACATTAGCGAATTGTTTGTTAAGAAACAAACGGAGCTTTTTATAAAACAAAGTCTGTGGGAAGCAATTATCCCTAAAATATCCAGAAAGGAAAACTAATGTTTCTTGGTGGAAGGATTGCCAGTTCGATGTAATAAAAAATGCCCTGTGGCCGAGAGTAAAAATAGAGTTTAGTTTAAAAGCATAAAAACAAGAACTATAGTAAATTGGATCCTAGACCAGTAAAATGATATAAAGATCGATTGGACCCTCTCTTGACCTCCAACGTGGTCTATAAGTATACTTGCCCTAAGTGTAACTCTGGGACATATGTCGGATCCACGAGGAGGTTACTGCGGGTCAGAATCGACTCTCATCGGGGATTAAGTTTCCGTACTGGCTGTAGGCTCTCCAATCCCGAACACTCTAATATAAGAAACCTTCGAAAAATTGTAATAAAATATATAGAAAGAAGCCATTTCCGAGTCATAGGCCAAGCGAACAATGCATATGAACTGCCTATCCTAGAGTCATTATTTATTAAACAACTGGTTCCCCAGTTAAATACCCAGACCTCCTCCACACAACTGTACCTGAGCTAACTTTTATTTGTTCTGTCATTCTGTCTCTTGCCTTCTCGGCATAAGGTTGGTTAGCGGTCTTTGGTCTTTTTATGTTTATTTTTTTGTTTTCGTTTCTGTATGTTTTTTTAATTGTGTTGTAATTTATAAATGTTGAATTTTAGAGTAATTTTTAAAGTAATTTTTAATAATAAGTAATTTTAAATTAATTTTATTTATTGTTTAACAGATTCCCTGAAGATGTAATAATGATATTAGGAAACGTAGGAAATAAAGAATTGTAATGAATTGCAACGTTTTCTAATAGTCCACCTTCACGCTGATGTGTCCTACTGGCCGTCGCCTTCCTCTGTCTCCTATATATATATATATATATATATATATATATATATATATAGATATATATATATATATATATATATATATATATATGTATATATATATATATATATATATATATATATATATAATATATATATATATATATATATATAATATAATATAAATATGTGCTAGGATGAAAGGCCATTACATAGGATTGTACTAACAGTATTAAAATCGGCCATTTGCATATCTGACGAGATGGAGCTTCTTTGGACAGAGAGAAGAAATATTGTTTTGTAAACCCTCCTGTGTCAAGACACTTAATCGGGATTATTTTCGTTTGCTCGGGCAGTAAGCCTACAAACTACTTTGTTGTTGTGGTCATGGCGGCGTTGTGGTAAGAAAGAAAGAGCTGAGGAAGCCTGAAAGGGTCTGAGGAAAGGTGTGTTGCGTTGAGTTAAAGATACAGGAATTTTAGGATAGGATATTTATCATTTATTTATTAGCATGAAAATGTAAAAAAATAAATTATATGCATGATAAACAAAAATAGCTTATTTATTTGGAATTTAGTTTGTGAAACTACGCTCTATTAGGCCGTAGATTTTAGCACGCGCCCCGAGTAAGCTGGAGGTCGGATCACGCCTTGTTTAATGGAAAATAAGAAGTCCATCATTTTCCATTTTTGAACTAGCTTAGCCATACTGTTTAGAAAACCTCTGGATATCTTTTACATTCGTTGGAAATAAATGAATGAAGTGTACACAATCCTAGGCTGATATTCAGTTTTAAACAAAACTTTTTTTTCTAAACTAGACCCGATTATGTTCCATTCAATCATGTTTCCAAAATAGACTAATTTTTTTCCGCCTGCCCAGTCAGCAGCTTGATTATTTGGAATTCTCATGAACAAAAGCTCCATTGTCACCCTGTGCATACCTTGTACAGTCTCATGCTGTTCCGTTCTCTTTTACCATGATTTACCAGCCTCACCAACATGTACATGTAATTTATCGTAAGGATACCATAGAATTTGTTATACGCATCGTTCGACATTGTGAGGACATTTCGTTACCATTGCTTTCTTCATCATATTGTTCGTAGGTACCATACTAACATAGAAGTTTCAAAGAAATACGGAGTATCATTAAAATTACAATATGGTAGCACAAGCAGGGCTTTTGTGCCCTATGGTTCTCTCTCTCTCTCTCTCTCTCTCTCTCTCTCTCTCTCTCTCTCTTTTCCGTATAATTAGATACTGAAGGATATTATGATTTCTAGTCTATATTCCTATTATGGTCCACAATATCAAATATATTCAAGTCAACATACACGTAATACGTTTAAAAAAACTGATGTGAACGTTAATTCCTTAACTTTATTGTTGTGGCCCGGATAGAAAAGTACAAATTCAGTCTTTACTGTACACAAAATTCAAAATTTGTTATTGCTTGTGTGAAAACGCCCAAATGAAAACTTGTGTCGATGGCACCAGTTCCTTTAATCTGTCACAGAATGTGTTTTCATTTTCTTTACCAAACCAGATACTTATGCCATCTATAAATATCTAAACTATGTTACATTAATGGAATAATATTGTTTAAAATTCATCTCTCAGTTGATACGCACCAAAATGTCCCCTAAATTTCAGTCAGTTTTATGAAGTTACTCCTATTTAGTTGTCTCTGTAAACTTTCAAAAAGAAATTCGACCAAATCTCCAAAGGAAAATTGTGTGAATAAGGATACTGCATCCAAGCAAACCTGGAGTCACTCACTATCAGTCTGTACATTATCCTTTATATTAGATTCTGAAATAGTACCCACCGAAGGAGTGAGAATATCAGCAATATGCATTGATAAGTTATATGATGCAGAATAGACAGAACTGATTATTGACCTGGCAGGTACATTTATTTCATGAATTTTTATAAGTCCGTACACGTATGGCAAATTTGTCAAACAAACCTTTATAACGATAAGGTCATTTCCCTTTACTAATTTGTGGTTTCATCACTCAGAATGTCAACATTTTATATTAAATCACAATTTTCAAGATTGCTATTGCATCAGACTTGCCAGGTATCGTCAGTTTTATGTTTTCATAAGAGTTTAATTCATGTATGGTTACAGAGAATATTCTGGGCCGTTTGCAAAGTCTTCTTGTTTATATTGGGTGTATACGATAGTCTTGATTATCTTCTCAATGATTATGTTTTTCTAAATTGCGTAAACCTTTTCTTATTTCCGCACGGTTCACGCTACTTGTCATTTTCCAGAAAGAATTCTGATTAAAAAGTGAATCCTTAAATATAGCTTGTACGGGAGAGTCAGTTCGTCAACAGGTTCTGTTAGCAGAGCCTAATGGACTCTGTCAGATGCCTTGACTTCACGTCGAAGTTGGCTCTTTTTTTCATTTCTTTTCTTCATATGACAATTATAACTGAAAGGTTTAGGCTTTCTCTGCGGATGCAACCTATTCAGTCAACGTCGATTTCTGTTTTGAGAAGTGATCCCTTTTTCAAAGACTGAGTCTATATTATGATATACATGAATGGAAACATAGGTTATTTATTATGTGTAATTGATTTATTGGCTAAGATGGTCCACTCGCCCAGATTTCTCTCTCTCTCTCTCTCTCTCTCTCTCTCTGTGTGTGTGTGTGTGTGTGTGTGTGAAGGCAACAGTGCAGCAGAATGCAGTTTGTTCCCTTCTTGTTCATACTCCATCCATAATCATCGCTGTCTTCTCGGACGTGGGTTGTCGTTCCGCGTTGATGTGCTCTCATGAACCACAGCCTGGTACCGCATTAACGCTATTACGCCAACTAGATGAAGTTTTTATAATAATTGGTCGGCTTTTATTTGAAAAAAAAAAAACAGTATTGGCAGTTAGGACAGATGAGTCTTAACTCATCCAAAGCTACATTCGCATTATCGCCACATTTATTTGGAGACGTCTGCAACACTGCAGAGACATTAGACAAAAGAAAACCAGAGTTTATCTGCTGATTCAGAATCATCAAAATGCAACAAGCCTCAGCCGTCTTTCTGTTGCAAATGAGGCATTTTCTTCAGACTTTTTCGTTAGATCTGAATAAGGATTATTGCGTTGTTTTAGTTTTAATAGTGAATATGTCTTGAAATTTTATACTTTGCAGTTTTCAACATGCATGCTTTCCGTGATTTAAATTTATTCATGCGATTTTTAAAAACTAAAGTACACAACTTTGTATTTCTAAGTACTCGATTAGTAATCAGTATCTAGTAAAATTAGCATTTAAATAGTGTATTTGAAACGCATCAGGTCACTCGCCCAAATCTGCAAGTTTTGTTTGGTTAATAATGTTTTTGGTTCAGATTAAACCCGTGCAATTTATAGTGTTGCAAGTAAAAAAAAACGGTTATGTTAGGTCATGCAAATGTTCATTGATGTAAGTCAAACACCTTCTATCAGTTATGATATAAAGGTCTTTTATAGGGTTGGTTCAGAATTACACCTGGAATCTCTAGGTTGAAATCAGACGTTTGAAAATGGTTGAATTGTCATCAACTCCTAATTTCAAGGGCTTTATTTGAATTGCTATGATCTAATTGTTCATTTTAGCCTCAACAAATTACCTATCGTAATTTAAAATACTCCTGTTTTAATAGTTGAAAGCTTCATTATCATTTCCTCTGTTCACAGTAAATATGTTGGTAAGTTCACTGCAACTTAGTATGTGATTTCTCTCAAAAGTTCCATCTTATCTTTGAAAATTTGTTTGGATATATATATATATATATATATATATATATATATATATATATATATATATATATATATATATATATATATATATATATATATATATATATATATATATATATATATACTATATATATACTATATATATATATATATATATATATATATATATATATATATATATATATATA
>NC_087200.1:100096507-100104007 GCF_015104395.2 Macrobrachium nipponense | reverse complement strand
TCGAAGGAGTCAAGTCGTCACCTTCCAAGTTGTTACGTCAAGATAGCGTCTGGAGGAGCTTCTCCGATAGGAGAAGGAGTTATGTTCTTTACTTCAGCATCTCGGCTGTTTCCTTGACTGAGTTGTTTCATAGAGAAGACAACACACATTTCTTAAAGAATAATGCAGTTGGTTAAAGAAATTCCATTAATAGACTCTTTAAAGGTAAATTCTGGAGAATTTTCAAATTGTAATCTCTCTCTCTCTCTCTCTCTCTCTCTCTCTCTCTCTCTCTCTCTCCACGTCTTTAGATAATTGCATGAATATTTATCAAGTATGTTGTAATTGTCTCTAATTAAATGATCTTGAAAAAACATCACTATGTTCATAACGACGTTATGGTCTCTTAAGGCCGCCACTAACGTTTAGTTATAGCTGCGCAGCTATGCCTGCGCAGCAGCCTGTACCTCCATCACTAACGATACAGTCTTTTTCCACAGTCCTCCGTAGCAGGCATGGCGTCAACAGAGGATACTCTGGCTGTAATTGGTTTGCTGATAGTACATAAAAAATCATAAGTGTCAAGTAAGACGTCCAGTGAAAGAGTAGTTGAAAAGACTCATTCAGTACTCCCATGTGAATTTATTAAGAGTTAAATTTGCCCTAAGTACTTTCATAGTGTTTATTGAATATTTATGAATGAATGAAGAGTTGCATGGCGAGATAATTGAGTTAACTAAGCTATTGATTGCTTGTTTTTATGTCGAAGTTTACATATTTAGGCCTAATACTTTTGTTTCATTAAAATGCTTAATATGGATTAGTTTTCATCTATAGAGTGAATTTCTTATGATGTGTTACAACTAGTGAACAATCATAGTATACTAATTTTCCTTTGTTTCATGTGTGTGTTTATTAGTATAAGTTCATTTCAAAACTGGCTTACATGGGATGTGAGCAATGTATTAATATACATAATCTAATAGTTTTTTTTATCAGAAAATAGAATGCTATTTTGTTCTCATTTTAAAAGTGAATTACATATATATAATGCATAATCATGAATAGACGATAGGGCCCACTCTTATTTTACATGATTTCACCATAATGAATATTAATTCTCATTTTGAAACTGACTTAAATATATGATTAATAACCATTATTAAACATACATGGGCATAATCTGTTGCGATAGTCTTTGGATTTTACTTGCTGAAGCAATATCTTACTCATATAGATTCCAATGAAATCTGCAAAACACATAATATTTGTCCGCATATCTATATATTTTTATTGTTTAATGAATCCGTATATGCATTCTGATGTAAAAGGTAAAAGAGACGGAATGCTAACACAAAAATAAGGCATGCTAACAACTACCGTTGTTAAAATAGTCGAGGTTACTTGTTTTTCCTTCTTAGCATTCAGATAATTTGTTCCCTTTTTGGCCAAAATTCCAATGGATGTTGTCATTTTGTTTTAAACATTTGTCAGTCTCGCTAGAAACTTTTTACTGGTCCTCCTCATAAAAACTGAAGAATCTTTCACTAGCGAAGGGGACATGGTAATAAAAAGGTTAGGAACCACTGCTCTATACACTGTTTTCTCCAGATGTTTCCGGTGCCTCAATATAAAATATGCTAATTTCCATATCTGACAGGACGTAGTACATTTTACAGTCTCTTTCACTTGTTAAGGAAAGACTCATTCTGGCGTATATGGTAAATGGAATATGTGGGTCCCATGGGGCGCTTCTCTTTGTGTATAAAAAAATTGTGATTTGCACCACATGTTTCATATAACTCATAATCCAAAACTATGTGTTTTTCAGTCCTTGTCCTATATCAAGAACAGCTGAAGCAGCGTAGGTAGAAGTCTTCTCAAACTTTTGATAAAACATCTCGCTCTTTTTTATGTCAGCATTTTAAGCCTAGTGAATTTTTTGCTCAGATGTATGCATGAAGAAATGATGAATACTTTGTTTGTATAATTATCAGCAAAGCCTACAGATCTGAAGAATGTTCCTGGACACTTTTTCATCTGCAGTTTCCACTTAAGTGATGTAGAATAAATTTACACAAATAGACACATCCTCGTTGACTGAACTCTTGGAACTCTGCGTATGGTTTATGATCTCTTGGTTACACCTAATTCTTAACAAGCAAGTTTTAGGGCATAATCTTCCCCCGAAGTAACTTATGCTAGGGGGTTTTCATTGCTTAAATTCGTGCCATATTCAGTGAGTTGTTCATTCAATTTCATTAGTATTGCTTCTTGTACTTCCGATATCTTATTCGGCCGTTTAGAGATAAAACTGAATGCTTGTGTTGGCTGAGCATTTCTTGAACCGTTTAAAGAATACCTTTCCTGTACTTTACTAGGAATGCTAGATGCTGTCTTCAGCACCCTCTCCAACATGGTGTTATTGAACAATATAAAGGTGTATTAATATTTTTCTTTTTCCTTCAAGTGTAAATTCTATACCATCATGCGGGCACAATAATGCAATCTGGTTACTATGTTTCTTGTAATTTTATACTGTGCTATCATACTAGCACAATTTGTGTTCTGCTTGGGAACATTTGGGGAGAATTGTAAATATAACATTTCTTGTACTTTTATAAGTGGGTTTTGATCAGCATAGTTGTGCTGTCCTGTGGCTAGATTTGGTTGCATTAATTTATGATGTGATGACGACCATTTTCTCCCAGGTAATTTGATGCCCTGGGTTGACTTTTGTAGCTTTATATTTTTATATAATATAAATATATTAATTTCCTCGGCTGCCTTTTTGTGTGTGTTGTGTGTCTCTCTCGTCCCCTTCCCTCTCCCTTCCACCTTCCCTCTCCATTTCCCTTTTCCCCCTCCCCATCCCATCCCTTCCTCTTTCCGCCCTCCTCCCCTTTCCCCTTTCCTCCCCTCCCACATCCCATCCCCTCCCCTTATCCCTTCCCGTTTCCCTCCCCTCCCCATCACCTCCCTTCCCCTCCCCTCCCCTCCCCTTCTACTCCCTTTCTCCTCCCCCGTCCCCTTCTCCTCCCCCTTCCCCTTCTCCTCGTCCTTCTTCCTCCTCCGTCTTCCTCT
This sequence comes from Macrobrachium nipponense, assembly GCF_015104395.2. Lineage (NCBI taxonomy): Eukaryota > Metazoa > Arthropoda > Malacostraca > Decapoda > Palaemonidae > Macrobrachium > Macrobrachium nipponense. Next base: position 100,100,944 of record NC_087200.1, on the reverse strand, counting down.
TCCTCCTCCCTCCCCCTTCTCTCTTCCCTTTTCGATGTTTTATGATGAAATAAAATGTGTTTTTGACCTTTAGAATTTATGAAGTGTTTAATTAACCTCATGTGGTAACATGAACCACAGGTTATACAACTACAGTTTTTAAGATTTAAGAAGACTTAAAATCCAATGGGCATTGCCCCAGGAATGCTTCAGGAGCTAAAGACTGCTTCAAAGCATCCTGGAGTTATGAAGATGTCTTTCAAGTATATTGTTTTAATAACTGCCCAGAAATTTTCAACATTAAGTGACCCAACGGTACATAATAAAGGAATTTTGACTAAGCCTTGTTATTTTCGTTTCGAAATGGAATCGGCGGGTATGGGTATGGAATGGATATGGGTATGGATATGGTATGGGTATAGGAATGTGCATTGTACAGAGATGGTTGTGGGTATGTCACGGGTATGGGAAATAGCAAGTGCGAGCGACAGCAAGTTTATGTTGAATGCTCATTGCTTATGCAAAGATTTGTCAGTCATCAACTATGGCCCAGAACTTTGGTATATGGGGTACTAATAGGTTTATGCCTGAGCCCTACACAGTTTCCCTGTCTTCATACATGTCAGGCGTTCAGCATTAGAAGGGCCTCACGCCAAAACATTTGAAAATGGCTGCATACTATTTTATTTCTGATCGCAAATACTTCCTCTCATACAAATTTCAGCTTTGTATCATGAAAAATAAAGAAATTAGAGCAGGTTGAAGTTCCAGAATTTTGATGGCTTATAACTTTTTTTTTTTTTTTTTTTTTTTTTTTTTTTTTTTTTTTTGTCGCATAGGCCCTTATAATGCTGAATGCCTCATGTTCTGAGTTCAATTGTTACTGGGGTATGTCTGAGGTAAATTAGACAGTGTCCATGACTCTGACTTTTCTTGAGCTGTTCAGGTACAACAGCAAACTAACTGTATTTTTCTTTGGTAGTACAGATATTCCCAATCCTCTTGTTTCTCTTAGCTGAATCCATAACAAAAGTTTTGTTCTTCTTGAAAGTATAATCTCCAAATGCATAAAAAAAAGTCAGGTTATCCTAAAGTTGGATTTAACCTACTTCCTGTATACACAAAGCCTCCAGGTTCTGTCAGTATGAGAAAGCCACCATGCGCTTAAACCTCTAGGGGTTACTTGTATATTATACTTGAAAGGGTTCCAGTTTAAATACATTCTGTACAAAGGACGTGATTGAATGCCTAAACAAAGGTGCTACTTGTGCTATGCACAAATAGTTAAAGCTATTTGTTTGATTGGCAATAACATTGCCATAACAGAAGAATATGGTTGGAATTCAATTTTGATACTAAATCGGTATTAATGATGTGTCCTGTGTACTCTTTTCAGTAAAGAAGTTTCTATTTAAAAATGTGAACCAACGCCAATAGGATTAAAAGCTATTTATTTTAAACGACATGGCAGCCACTTCAGAAAAGCTACTATGTACAGATTTTGAGTCGATGTTCTCAGTACAGCTGTGGCTTCACCATCGTCTACAACTTGATGGACGAGATGAAAATCATGTTGCTCTCACCAGTTTTCGTGACAAGACGTCGACTTTCATGATCCAGGTGGTGGACAACATTGGAAATATCTGGCATTCTAAAATTTCATTTGTCATGAATATTTTCATATACTCATTCATGTCTACTCCCCTGCATTTATATCAAATTGGAATTTCTGCCAAAAAGAATCACTTTCGGCTTGTGTAAATAGTAGAGGATTAACGGGTGTTTAACAGTGATTTTATCAGTGTTCCATACTGACGAAGCATGCATTTATGTACGTATATATTGATGTGCCATTACATTGTTGGAAATACCCATGACCTCACTCTTAGATTTGAGCAATGCAGAGTGTATGCTGGAGCCAAAGAAAATAAACTTTAGATATAAAAAGATTCCTTAAACTTGTTTACAGCTAAATTAGTTGGACGTTTTTGACAATAGTTCAAGTAGTAGACAACATTATAAACACTTAATAACATATATTTTCAAAACGTTAATCCTCCACTCGGACATTTCATTGAAGGTTCACTTGAGGGGAAATGACTGGCGTTAATTAACCTTCCAGTGCGCATTATCCTTGATGTCAGATTCATTCAGGTTTCTGCACAATGTCAGTTGCTACTCAGTTGTTGAAATGTGTATTTATGTTTGTTTCATAAATTAAGCTATTATTTGCTTTAAACCCAGCTACACTTAGCAGCTATTAAGAAAGGAACCTAAATTTAGTGTGATTGAAATTAGGCACCTTCCCACTTATTTCCTGCTACAAAAACCGATTCTCTTTCTTTGGGCATTGCTACCTGTTATGATAATAGAGACCTACTCATCTGTTTAGGTAGAAAAATAATTAGAACAAACACATTTCGGACATTGTTATGGCTTTTGTATTTTCCTCCCTGCTTTTCTGACTAACTGTTCTTCATCCCTACTCATTTTATTCGAACCATATCAAATTTTCAGATCACAGTTTTTTCAGCCGCTGGACTACACATATCTCGTCAGTTTCTTTACTTGTAATATGATTTTCCCACTATACTCTAGCTATAAGTCTCAACGCTCAAGTCACACGTATTCAAAATCTCCAACATTTTATTCGTAAGTGTTATATAGTATTAACATCATAATTTTCAGCGTTGTTTACTCGACAAAACAAATCAAAAGTGACTGGCAACAATAGCAGAACAGCATCGATATAATCAGCTACAGAAGAATTCATATTTGCAGTTCATGTTGTGAAATCTAAGCAGCTGAAATGTCGCTTCGGTTTTCTCTTTGCTTTTCATGAATATAACGTAAACAGCTGCTACTGCTGACGATGCAATGTAAATACCAAGCGACTTCGAGTTGATTTCTAAGTACCTCTCCTTTCATCTTTGAAGCTAATTAAATACCTCTTTGTTCTCTTCTTTCTAAAGCGAGCAGTACGGCATGCTGTTTCATGAAAAAATACACACAATTACAAAGCAGTAATGATATGTATGATCTGCTATCGTTGAATCAGAAGAGAGAGAGAGAGAGAGAGAGAGAGAGAGAGAGAGAGAGAGAGAGAGATAGAATTTCTGCATTAGGCGTAACGTCACATCCGTTGAGACCTGTTACGAATCTTGACTGGCAGCACTAAATCTTTTAATCCTATCGAGAATTCCATTACCTTTCTCTCTCTCTCTTCTCTCTCTCTCTCTCTCTCTCTCTCTCTCTCTCTCTCTCTCTCTCCAGTCCACTGGCAGGAAGAGGATGTTAATTATTCCGTGGGGTTCCGTAGAGAAAAGTTTTAACATGGGTTTGGTGAATGTTGCTGTTCTTTATGGGTATCTAAAAATAGGCAGATACCTGTTGATTTGTAGCTTCAAACACTGCTTTAGCACCCTTGTATATTTCAGTTCCATAGCTGTAAGATATACCAAAATGGACACAATTTTGTTCATGGCTATACTATCCTGTGTTTGTTTTTTAAAAGTCCTTTATCTAAAGCTGCTGATACTCATACTTCACGTAGCCAGCCCTACGAGAGCTAATAGTCAGCTCAGTGGTCTGGTTAAACTATTTTATTATTATTATTATTATTATTATTATTATTATTATTATTATTATTATTATTATTATTAATTATTATTAATGTATAATAATAATAAATAATATAATAATATAATAATAATAATAGTATAATAATAATAATAATAATAATAATAATAATATGTTTGATTAAAAGTGATTGCTGCCTCAGCTGCGTTAATTTTATAAAGGTTCTTCTCTAAACTGGTGAGCAACGCACCGAACGTTGACATATCTCAATTAGATAATAGTCAAAGTCCATTGGATTTTATTGGTAAAAATTCCAGAGGTCACATTCTGTGGGTATATCCCGTATATCCCGTAGAGTTTATTGCAGGTAGAATTAAAATTAAAATTAAATTCTATTCCTTTCTGTTTCTTTTGTGGGGCTGCGACGTTTCGTCTGAAACTTCAGACATCCTCTTATGCGGAGGTGGGTGAGCGAAGTGAGAGGGTGAGTCCATCTGCTTTTATTGTGGCAATGCAGTGGGGGAGCCTTCATGCTGCTGTCTTTTCATTGGCTAATGAATGGGGAGCTGCTTTATGATTGGCTGCCTGGCTGATGGCTGAAACCAGCTCCCAGGCGCATGCTGAACAGGCTTGCTGATCTTTTCAGCTGCGTAGCATCACGCCGGGGCTTCATTTTGATTGCACGTTGCTGGTATTATTCATGGTATTAAAGACATCTTTGGTGTTATTTTCCTCTTGAATTGGGGCATTTTCATGTGGCGACAGGGTGAAGTTTGCCGTTACTGATGTGTTCCTTCACATACAGGTTGGGAGAAAAAAGGCCTCCTGCATCATATTCATGGAGGGCTTTTGCTCCTGGATGAGTAACGCCTCCAGAGA
>NC_087200.1:100089007-100091507 GCF_015104395.2 Macrobrachium nipponense | reverse complement strand
ATCTTTGAGTTTCTGTTTCCAGAAGTTCTACTGAAATATCATAATCATATACTGTGTTAATTTATCATTTTGGGTGATTATTAATTCTGTACGTAACAAATCATATTAAACATTGAATATGCGTTTACGCAGTGGACGTCTGTATTTATACAGATGCATGGATAGGGTAGTTAGGTACCGTAGTGATAAGAGAACACACAAAACAAGTGGAACACTCGCACAAATCTGGATAAATTAGAGGTAACACTATTTCGGGTCAGGACAATAAAGGCTCCTTTGCAAGATCCCAATCGCAGTTTTAGCCTTGAGTTGTTTTAGTTATATGTGTAAAAATTGAATCTCTATGACTCAACTTAACTTTTAAAAGATACGGATGGATTGCAAGGAATAACATGTCTGCAAAAAACTTTCATTAGGTTAACATACTTAACATTCATATAAACAAATTAACAAAATATGTCTAAATGCGCTAACCTGGATCCCTCACTATTTCAAATTCTAGCAAAGAATGAAAGTAAACCACAGCAAGTACATATAGTCAATAATAACGCAGTAATCGCTCAATTCATAATAGTTCAAGTCATTCTTACGATCGTTGCTTTATACGTAACCAACAACAACAGAATGCTAAAAACACACAGTACGTTGCCGATGATAATAAAGAGAAGAATCCTAATTATTATAAAAGAAACAAGTAAACAGTAGCCCTAAAAATCAGAAACAAACAAATCGTGCTTCAGCAAACTTGGTTACTGTGTCATCTAGTCAAACGGTCAGGGTCAGTCAAATCTTCCCAGTGTTGCAAGCAAAGCACATTCCACATAAGCGACTTTAGTGGAGGAGGGAGAGCGATGTTGGATCATTCATGCCAATACCTTTTTGAATTAAAAAGGAATTTTCCTATGAATTACACGACCGTATCAAGTAATCAGAGCAGGTTCTCGTAATTGTAATACAAAAAGTTATTATAAGTAGTGGTGGATTACGCCGACTGTACGTGCCGTAAAAATCAGAATATCAGCCATTTACATTGTTTTTATTCCTTTAGTCCAGGTAATATCCTGTATTTACGGACTCGCCGTTTGTTGTTCAAACTTCCCTATTGAGAAGACCGGAGTATGGTTCAGTAATTGGCAATAACAAGTTAATTGTCGTAGCATAACTTAGTTTCAGTACAGGGCGGGTAAGAGCACGCTAACAGAGACCTCTATAGTTATAAAAACCATTGATCTGTATCTAGTGTAATTCACCTCCTGCCAAATAAGGTGTGTTTATCAAAGGAAAATTCTATAAACCTTCTAACATATTAAAATCCGTTTCGAACAAAAAGAGACAATTAATCAAATAATAACTTATATAGAGGAACCAATCACTTGTCTCATAAATCGTGACATTGTTCAAGTGACCAACAGAATTCTCCCATCCCCGCAGTCACAGTTTGCCCGCAAAATCTCGAGACGCATGCACCCTCGAATGTCTTAGTGCGTGTAAAAAGACTTTGCTGGGATCTGAAATTTTAATCCTTCCCGACACTGAAATATAACGATTTCCGCAAACAAAGCACTATACACGGTTGACTCACAGCAACAAGTTAATCTAGTGATCCACAAAACCTATAAATATTGTGGATATGGAAGTTATAGATATCGCATTTTTTATTGCTAAATTTAATCACGCCCAACCAGTTATACTCTATCTAAAGTAAAATCAGTAAAGTCATTCAAGCAGAGGTGATTCAGCAGAAATTTTTTGATCTTTCATCTGAATACCAGGATGTTTCTCCACTAGCAAGTGATCTCTGGGGGAAAACGGATGTTATTGAACACAAAATACGGTACAAGGACAAACATAAAGCTATATACATACCTTCGTATAGACTCCCAATGAAATTTCAAAATAGAGATAAATGACGAAGTTGAAAAAATGTTAGTAATAGGAGTCATTAGGAAATCAAATAGCCCATATAATTTTTCCCTTAAACGTCATGCCTAAAAAGATCGGACTTGGCATACTTGAGTAGATTTCTGTCGCTTAAACAAGGAAACGATTCCCGATCGTTTTCCAGTGCCATGTACCGACGATATCTTATCTTTGTTAGGTCAGAATAAATTTTTCACCAGCTTGGACTTACTTAAAGGCTTTCACCAGATACCATTAGCTAAGTGAGTGTACCTCATACACCGCCTTCAGCACACTCAGGGGACACTATCAATTTTTACGTATGCCTCCGACTTACGTTGCGCCCCAATTACATTCACCAGAATGATTAATATAGTGTTTGGAGACCTTTTTAGGGGATACCCTACATGCCTATATGGTTGGTCTTGTAATCTTTTTTAATACTTTAGAAGTACATTCGCATAAACTAGAGCTAGTGCTACAGAGACAAAGACAAATAATCTCAGAGTTAAATATCTAAATGTGAGTTTTAAAAACCGAACATTTTTATTTAGGTTTTATGTGTCTAGTCAAGGTCTTTGCATAACTTCCGGTACCTATT
>NC_087200.1:100064007-100084007 GCF_015104395.2 Macrobrachium nipponense | reverse complement strand
GTATGTAAAATGGTAAATTCTACACAGCAGAGTGCACTAAAATCTGACAATAATCGATGCAGCAGCTACTGAATGATGTCATTGGTGGCTAGCCAATTGAAATGGAGTCTTCTCTTGAAGCAAGAGCTTGCTTCAGTGCATCTGCTTTTGGCCTAGCATGGAGGTCAGGTGAAGTCAACCTCAAAGGCAGAATTGATCAGTATCTTGATTGCTGGAAAAGTATACCATCAAATGTTGCAGGAGCTGATTCGAAGTAAGGCGTGTTTTGATTAATGGTCACACTTGGATTCAATAGCTTGTTAGGCTTTGTGGTTGCCAAGCATCTGGACACCCGTGGCGCCTCTATTGGCATTAAGACATGAGAATGTAATGAGGACACAAAAATATATTGAGGAGTCATTCAGGGTTGTGACCTGGCCAAAAAGACTGACGAAGTGGGAACCAGTTTGTAAAATCATCAGGTAGGTCAGATGCCCAAGTCCCCTAAGTTTGGAGCAGTTTCATCATGTGGTTGAGGACAAGGAAGACCTTGTGACCTTCCTTTCTGGGACCATCTTGCTGAAGGGTAAAGATCTATTATGAAGAAGTAATGCCAGATCAGCAAAAGTGAAAACAGCCAGATTCATTGGTACCCATGAGAGACTGATACTTTGATACTTCATTTACACCAGGCAATCTGAGTAGTGTATGAAGGCTGATGGTCATGATCTTCGTACTCTATGCTTGCCAGAGTAGCTAAAGGGAACGGCTTCTGGAACTTCAAAGAAAAACATGCTACTCAGTTAAACATTAGTTATACATAATTTACCACAACAGAAACAGTGTTGGCGATCTAGGCTTAGAGCCTTTGGGGTTAAATCTAATTATATTGTCTGTTATAGACTTTATTGTCTTCTCAAGAACTGAAGTCAGACTGAAAATCCTTTTTGAATATTGGTGTTATATTTTGTATCATCGAATCCTTTACTGATTTTCATTGCCCCAACAATCTTTTGCTAAAGTCAAAGTAGTTAAAAGAAATTTTTCTTCTGCGTCTTGGATCATCCATATTTTTTTAGTCTTCCTTTTGATAACTTTTATTGTCCTTAATATCCCTCTGCCTAGGTTACTGGAACACTGGGAATTTGAGGTCCTTTCTTCAGTGAACAGCGGCAAAATATTCATTTATAGGTCTTTCATGTTGTCGCCATCATTGTGTTTTTGAATCCTTTTATGTTATCAACACATGGATCTTCTTTTGCTGGACGCGGACGTGTTTTTAAATTTATCCGTCTATCTTCTGCACCGTTATTTTGTGAGCTGTTTCTGTCTCCTGTAATGAAGTAACTTTGATAGTAGTTGGGCTTTCTGTCTTCCGTGGCTGTTTAGCTGTATCCACCTAAACCTTTGGCGTTTGATCCCTTTTCGTGTTATATATCTGTGCTAGATGCCGAATTTTTTAAGCAACCTAAAGTTGTCTATGAATGAAAAATTACTTTTGGTCTGCATCTGTTCCTTGTTTCTATGAATTTTTTTATCTATTTGTTTATATATTTATTTTTCTCTGGCTCACTTTTCTACTTTCTCTGACTCACTTTGCTACTTTCGCTGACTCAGTTTGCTACTTTCTCGACTCACTTTGCTACTTTCTGCCGGCTGAAAGTTCAGTTTCATTAAATTTTTTATGTAAAGGATGATTTACTATGGTTATCTTGTGAAATACCTTTAAAAGCCAGTCACCTTTCACCTTCTTCAGTTTACTTTTGTTTAAATGGTAAAGCACAAAGCTCTGTTTTTCTAGTGAAATAGCCCTGAAAGGTATACGAGCATGCTTTAGTTTCAGCAATACCACATCTGCTGACATTCGGCATTCCCAAATTCTTGCTCAAAAAGGAATCTAATAACCCTCTTGAGTCACTCGAAAATGGCATATTTGGAAAACGAAAGAATTTATTCAAAGTAGAACCAGATATTATTCCCGAATGCCACACATGAATGATAAGACGATTGCCTCCTCTTGATGCTATGGTCCGCAAAGACCATCCAAGAAACATGTTATTGTGTGTGTTTTTTTTATCACGTCTTCGTCCCACTTTTATTAAAAACTTTTAATAGTTTTGGGATTAGTCATATTTCTTGTAAATAAGACTAATTATTGCCATCTGTTGCCTCAGGTTGGATTAAAATTCAGATGAAATATCCTATTTATGTTAACAGATTTCGGTGGTTCTTTGGAAATCCTGTTTAGAAAATATGGCCGCAAATTTTGTTGGAAAAGCTAAATAATGTATATGTTCTAAAAGTTGGTTTTGAAATTTTAAATACATAAATGGCTTGGGAAATGGAGTCTAGTTTCAAGAAGTTTCCGCGCATTGATTTTCTTAGACATGAATTAACAAAGATGGAGAATAGATAGCATGATCGATAATGGATGCTACGAGAGTCCATTTATGCTGATTATTCTTAGTCGTTCACAACAATTCGAGAGAGAGAGAGAGAGAGAGAGAGAGAGAGAGAGAGAGAGAGAGAGAGAGAGAGAGAGAGAGAGAATTGAGATTCGGTTACAAGCAAAGCTCATTCCATTCATTGTCATTTAAATGACCGTCTAGCTACACGTTATTGCTGTTGAGGAAACTTGCCTATTGTTATGGACTGCTGTGCTTAATTTAAATAAATGGGAAGCTGTGTCGACATTAGTTGCTTAATTTGAAGAGGCAGGAAATAGTCCAAAAGGTTTTGAGGTGGATGAAGACCTTCCAAGAGGAAATGCAGCATGTTTCTTTCGTTAATGATGTTTTTTGTCCTTTTAAATATTGCAATCCTTTGAAATATGAGCATGCATCCTGCACTTTCGAAACTCAGTGTTGAACAGAATCTTGAAAAAAGTAGGATTAAGGAAAAATTCTGGCCAATCGTATATTTTTTTTTTGTATTCCTATTTAAAACTAAGAGATTGGCCAAGAATTTCCTGGTAACCACTTTAATTTGCGTATTTTTTATTGTATCCGTTCATCTACATTATGCAAGTATGCTTATGCTACGCACATATACGCGACGGATAAGGACACTTTTCCAAGACTACATTAACGGATAGCATATTAAATTATTTGTTGAATTAAAGTCTCTGGAACTAGGTTGAAAACGTGGTTATAATTGTAATCAAGATTGAGCATAGAGTATTTCAAGAAAATGGGGCGGACAATGGAGCAAGGGCAACACAGATGCAACGGGGAATATTTTCGTAATTTGTGGATGTTGGAAGGTATCAAGAAAGAACGAAACCTGTAAGCGAGGGATTGGTGAAATTAGATGGTTAATGAAATAAATTCTTGTTCAAGAGGATCGGATCATTAGCTTCTTACGGACAAAGCGGATAAAAAATTTGGAATTATCTTCCAAGTTAATATATGAGCATTTATTGAGGAGGAAAGAGTTAATATATCACGAAATGAAATGTAGATCAAGTTAATGAGTAAATGGATCTTGGGGTAAATAATACAAAGGAAGAAATGATAGCTGAAGAGAATGCGTTATTGTGTCGAAGGGGTTGGTACATATAAATAATACAAAAACGAAAAGGGACAGTGTAAAGTTGAGAATGTTTGTGGGAGTGATTTGTAGGAGGCAAAAAAAAAAAACAATTAATTTTTTGAAGAACAGGTAATCAACAGGAATTATGGGATAATTAGTGAAAGTGTGACTGAGTGTCTGACTAGGACAGGGGTTCCAAAATCAGGGATCGGGACCCCAAGTGGGGTCGGAATGCTCATTATGTGGGGTCATAGACAGGTCATGGGGTCGGTCGGGTCGCCGAAATACCCCTAGGGAAAGGGTGTACAAAACAGCAAAGCAAGGGGTACGAGGTATCATGTTAAATTCATTGTTTGGTAGAGTAACAGTTACTAGTAGTCTCATTGAGATAAAAAAAATTATATGGTTAATATTAAATTATTTAAGTATATATATATATAGATATATATATATATAGTATATATATATATAATAATATATATATATATATATATATATATATAGATACAAAGGAATAAGTATTGTTCTCAACTACTATATTACAATCTTTCCTTCATCCACACATTCCTCTCACGTCCTAATCCAGGGATTCCCACGCTTTTCTTAGTGCGACCCCATTTATCACTTTCACCTGCTCAGTGCGACCCCCATATATATATATATATATATATATATATATATATATAGTATATATAATATATATGCGACCCCCAAATTATATATATATATATATATATATATATATATATATATATAGATATATATATATATATATATATATATATATATATATAATTTATGGGGTCGCACTGAACAGGTGAAAGTGATAAATGTGTCGCACTAAGAAAAAGGGTGGGAATCCCTGGATTAGGATGTGAGAGGTATGTGTGGATGAAGGAAAGATTGTAATATAGTAGTTGAGAACAATACTTATTCCTTTGTGCGAGAGTCAAGGTGATGAGGTGACTGTAAATATAATTTGTGCATAAAATTGCCTAGGAGTGCCGGGAATGTTTGGGAGTACATTTTTTCTAGTGGATCTGTTTAACATCTTTTTGGGTGGAGAAATCCAAAATCAAAGTGAAAATATGAGTGATGTAGATGCAACATTATGGAAAAGAAGAAATGGGTCCGAATGATAGTGGAATAGTTGATGTGAAGATCTATTGGTGGATAATGATAAAGTAAAGAAAGTGACAGGGGCATCTGGAGGTATCTCATCGATTCGTCGCTGGGCCGAGAAGAAGCAGTTGGCTCCTGGAGATGTCGTCCTGCTCTTGTCACTGTTGATCCTGAGGGGAGCCGTGATGCAGTGCTGGCGAAGACAAAAATCCTGAAGCAGTGCCACAGAGAAGATATATAAGAAGATATGCATCAAGAAAGACGTGCACCCAAGTGAATGGAGGAGAAGATAGAAAAAGAACGTCCAGATAATGTTGGTTGTTACATCATGTTTAATGTAAGAGAACGGAAGATTTATAAGGATCGAGTGGTTGTTAATAGATGGGGTTTGCTGGGGTTTTTTTAATCGACCATATCATAATACTCAACTATTGAGAATAGTGTCTAAGAATATTGGGGGGCTGCAGAACAAAAGTAGGAGAGAAAAATGTGAGGAATTTCTGTTGCAGTATGACATATGTAGTAGCACTGAATGAGGTCAAAACGCCTTTGCATGTGTATTTGTCAGGCTATGATTCTTATGTGGATTGTTCCCACTGTGGTGGTACCACTGTTTAATTGAAAAATGCCCTTTCTCGGGATGGGACCAATATAGAACAAGTGTTCCTGATCCGGTGTGGTTCCAGTTGCGGACTATACCTAAGGTAGTGTTTGGGGTCTATGTTCCACCGAGCGACTCTCCTTACTTCACTCATGAGGAATTTGCATCCGTGCAGGAGAGGCTTAATGACAGTGACAAGGGACACAAATATTTGATATTAGGTATATGAATGCAAGGTTTGGCTGGAGTGTAGGCAGAATAGCCATTAGTGACGGTTATACTTACCCACATATACCTGATGGTGTAAGTACCTAATGATAACTAATGTTTTGGCAACAATTTGTCAAGGCATACTCCAATATCCTGCAAATATGTATAAGTAATGTCAATTTGGATTTTTGGAGGGACCTGCAACCAGATTTACTATTATCACCATATGCATTATAGTGTTAGCATTCCAGCATTCCAGCCATATGTACCATAGCTGAAGTCATGCCTTGTATATCAATTTATATGAGTATATTCATTTGTCAGTAAACACAAATGACTGTGGGGTGACCTATTTTCGGTCGCCTAGAGTCAGGTGCTACAATTCCGCTTGCAAGAGTTATTGACGTGTCTGGTTATTGTCTGAATAAAACAGTAAATTAGTAGACGCTGCCTCTTACTCGAGCCTTCTCTACAACATTACCACAGCTCTTTCAGCTCATAATATTTATTTGGTTAAGCAAAGTATCCCCGAACATGGGAGGATTTCATTCACCGGCTTCAGACTTTCATCTCGCTCCCTGTCGGTGAAGGTCGGTCGGTAGGTGCGGTATGAGGGGTCGCGGCCGTCTACCAATGGAGGAGAGTTTGGGTACTTATGGTGCCATAAAGACAAAGGCACATAAGGTGCAGCATTGCCCAAGAACGCAGAATATACGAAATGATTATAATTTTACAAGTATTGGGGAGATATTTTCGAACCATCGTGATAAATCAGAACAGTGTGAATTTTTGTAAAATAGTACATTTAATTCTGTCTTCGTATGCATGAGAAAAGTAATGGAAATTGTTAAAAGGTGTTCGGCATGTTGGATGTTATGATTTTTTTTCTAGAGTATATTTAGTTTTGCGCTTTGCAAGGAAAGTTGTAGTTAAGGTTCTGCTTAAATGCTTGTGAGGTTTTCGTTTATCTGGCTGCATTTAGAGTTTTACTTGTAAAAAATTATTATGCTGAAAATGTTATATAACATGGTTTCAAGTGTTCTAGTTTAGATGTGCTTTTCATTTAAACGATTTATATGTGCATTTTGATGTACTTTTGTTGGGCCATATTCAAGAGCTTGTAATGTTAATAACTGTATATGTTGTGGTCAATAAACTTCTATCTATCTATGCAAATGGTACGTGTTGATCTGGACTAATGAAGTGAAACTGGAGAAACTAACGATATTTTTCAGTGTTTTTGAATTTATAAAGTAAATGTTAGCAAAAATAATGTTGTGAAGGTAATGAAAGCTTGATAGAGCGCTTCGGAAGAGGGAGGGGAGGTGGAGGTGGAGGTGGAGGTGGAGGAGGTGGAGGCTGGAGGTGGAGGTGGAGGGGAGGGGGAGGGGAGGTGAGGGAAGGGAAGGTGATGGGAGAAGAATGATACAACCTTTCTCACTGAATAAGCAATTAGTGTTTATTAGGTGTTTGATCTTTCCCCAAGCTTTGGTTCTCTTTATGTAATTGAATTTCAAATTGATATAGTATATGGAAGTCTTATTGTTTAAAGCCAGTTGAGTGAATTGATGAGTACAGTACATATTTTTTAATTGTTTCTTGAGTTTATTTTTATATATACAATAATCATTCACACTCCAAATTTAGCACAACATTAGAATGGTGATGCTGTCGCAATGAGATTCTGTGCCCAAGAAACAATCTGAGAAAACGCCACCCATTTCACTCAAGTTCATCGCTTCCCGTGCCCTAAATAACCTACATTTTTATTGCATTTTAGATCAGTATCCATTAATACAAGAAAAATGTCGAACAGCACCAGTTCTTACTTAAAGAAACGTTATGAGTTTGCAAAGAGGGATAGAACTGTTATCATCGTTGATCAAGGTGGAAGAATATCAAGTACCTCAGTCTACAGTCGTTAGTAAGCGTAGCATTTTGGCGAGTTTCGTGGATAATTTGAAGAGGCAAGCCGAACCTACTGCGTATCTATACACTTTAGAGGAAAGGCTCTTGAAGGCGACATACCAGGAATCGGTGATCCTCTTAGCCTAAGGAAATCCTTGCTTTCCGCATGGCAATGGTGGAAGGGCGAATTCGTCTCCCTTTCTATATTAACGGGGAAATTGATCCAGGTAAGCTTATGACGCCAGCTGGTGTAATCTTACCCGGGCAGTCTTTTGAACTAGCTGTGTCCCTGGAGAACGGTCGTTGTTGTTGTTTTAGATTTAGTTGGCCTTATGCCAGCACGAGCTCTTGCTCCTAGAGCAGCCCGTAAAAAAGAAAAGGTCATTTGAAAATTGCTGAACATCTTCACTCGGGCGATAGGCAAAGAACCTTACATAAACGGTAGGACCTCCTACATAGGATCCTCTTAAGGTGACTACTCGACCGAGACCTTGAGGAGTCCACACCTTACCTCGACTGCCTTCATTCTTGACAAAAAAGAGAAAAAGACACCCTACCCGTGATGACAGCCCACCTGAAAGATATGCAGCTATGTTTGGGAATTCCCGGCTCGGCCAACGCGGAATCAGAGAAATTTATTTCTGGTGAAAGAAGTTCATTTCTCGATATAGTGTGGTTCGGATCCCACAATAAGCTGTAGGTCCCGTTGCTAGGTGACCAATTGGTTCCTAGCCACGTAAAAATATCTAATCCTTCGGGTCAGCCCTAGGAGAGCTGTTAATCAGCTCAGTGGTCTGGTAAAAACTAAGATATACTGAACTTTATGTTTGGGAAATAGGCATAAAATAAGCAAAGCACACTCTGAACTCATTATTGTAGCATATTGACTAGTAAATTATTTTAATATGTGTGAAGTGTATATACATAATAAATATATTTGTAGTTATTTTTCTGCGTTATTTTTCTTACTCTATTTCTCTTTAATAAACTCCTGTTGATTGACACTTTTTATCATTGGAAATTGCCCTTGAAACGCGCTGTTGTGATTAAATTCCTTTTCAATTATAAGATTTTGCATGATTCTGTAGTAAGCTGCTTTTCATCACTTTTTATATTCGACAATAAGTCTTGCTTTGTCTCTCGAATTCAGTTAATCTGTTGCATAAATTAGGCTTACTTGTTCGCAGACTATTCGCTTTAATTGTCGAGTATAATTTCTCTCTCTCTCTCTCTCTCTCTCTCTCTCTCTCTCTCTCTCTCTCTGTCTCTCTCTGTCTCTGTCCTCTCTCTCTCTCGCCTCGGTTATAAAAGTAAGATCGTTTTCACTTTTATTTCGTGTAATATTTTTAAAAGTGAATTGTGTGTTGTGCCTATAATTAAAATGGCGATTCATCGTAATTTGCGAAATTAAATTGTAGTTAGTTAACTTGTCCTTCGCCTTCCTTAACAATGAAGGAGTTACTGATATAATTATAATAAAAACTGAGTTGAATCTTTCATCATTTCCCGTAATTATTCTAACTACCTCTCTGTACCATCATCGCCTTTTGCTGAAACGTTCATCATTATTGAAAATGTTTTACCCCTTTTTCTCTTGGACGGGATTTTTTAACCTTACATTACTAACTACGCCACTGTAATTACGGATTAATTAATTAGTCGGCATATTTTAACATTACAACACCAACTACTCTACCGTAATTACGGCCTGTTTATTTCATTCTCTCTTTTAATTCATTGGTGATTTGACGCTCGAGTAATCTGGGTGATGATCAGATCCTTGATAATCGATCCATGTACTGTATATATACATCTTAGAAAGGTCTCGTTTGGCAGACGCCTTCGAGAAAAATGATTAAACTGTTTCTTCAAAGTTTTTCTCTTCATTCACTTATTTGTTCACATCGAATAATTGTTTGTAGCATTGAAGTGTAAAAGATTATTCATTCAGTCGTTCTGCTCTTCTGTTTTGTGATTCTCTTTGTTTAATTTTTCCTTCTTTCTTCTCTCCTGTAAAAGATATTCTTAAGCAAAGTATTTTAATGGTGTCAGTTATGTACCTTAAATCACGTTTTACATTTAGGAATAAAAAATGTTATGCATTGACAATAGATACTGAACAACAAAAAGTTAATAAAGAGCCATCATTAAATATGGTAAAAAAAATTGCAATCACGGTGAGATTGTAAATTCAAAGACTTGGATAACTTACTGATTTGATAAACTGAAATCAAAAGTACTGTTAAGTGCCGTTTCTCTACCTTGAAAAGATATCACCCTTGATAATCCACCATATCCTTCTTATCCACCGTAATTCTTTCCAACATAAAGAAAGGAAGTACAAATAGGCAAATAAATCTGGAAAAATCAGTATAGCGTGAAAAAAATCGTTTTTATTGAATTTAACGTCAAGTTAATAGTAACAATTTCATTTAGTCTCACTAAAAAGACCAGCTTCGTGTAACTGCGTAAATTTCGTCTAGATGGAAAATTAGTAATTATGTAAAAACTTAATTCCTGCCAATTTAAGAATTCATCAGTTACTTACTATTGGGTCTGGATAGTTCTTGAAAGCTGGTTGTAAGGGCAATTCATCAATATGTCTTATGATCCTGCCTCGGAGTTCCAATTACTGAGTCCAGAATTCAGTCTAAAAATAATCTTCATTAGAACAACAGGCGCAAGTGAAATGAAAATGACAGCAGTTGAGGTTTTCATTTTCATTTTTTTTTTTTTTTTGGCGCGTAGGTGACCAGGATTTAAGTTAAAATCAGCAGAAATTAAACAAGGAAATGGCGTAAAAATTCTCAGCTGACTTACGTTCCGTGGGATGCTGACACTTAAATTGCTCTACAGGCTTGATGTTATAGCCCAAATTTGTATGGGTTGCCTTCCTCCGCCCTCGAAAATCCCATCATTCGGCCTTGGTGAATTTTGCTGTTCCATGTCTTCGGGAGCTCTTCCAAATAATAAGAAAATCTCCAGAAAACTGAAATGTAGTCGTTTACTAAGGGGTCTTGATACTCGATGCTTTAGACTTAATTCTGGACTCAAACAACAAGCTTTCAAGAACTATCCAGACCCATTAGTAACTGATGAATTATAAATTGGCCGGAACAAATCACGAACAAATGTATCGCTATGCATAAATATTTTTCTTTATACTCCGTTGCTGGGATTAAACATTTCTTATTTCTCGTTAGCTGTATAGAGCTCAAGTATATCTGAGTATTGACAGAATTTTAAGAATTTTCTCTCAATTTAAGTAATATCCAGAATTGCATTGACGATCAAGACTCCCGAAGGGATGTAGATAACCTCCTCACTGATAACATTTCATTTCATTTTGCAGATCATATTACGCCAGGTAGCATCAGCGATGCCGTAAGCAGCCTGCCTAATAATAAATCGCCCGGCTGGGATGATCTTCCCTCGGAAGCGTTCAAATTCTGCCATCTGATAATCTACATTTTGCTAGCTGCCCTATTCAGTGCATGCATAATTCACTCATTTCTTCCAGACTCCCTACTTTTAGTTCACTTGATACCATTAATCAAAAACAAGCTAAAGGATGCAGCTGACCCTGGCAATTACCGGCCAATTGCAATCACAACGATCGCGTCGAAGATACTTGAGTCGCTTCTTCTAGTGAAACTTCTCCCCTTTCTACACACCACTGAGAACCAGTTCGGATTTAAAGCAAACCACTCAACCGACACCTGCATCTACATACTGAAAGAATTGCTGAACTTTTACCTATCATCAGTCTCTCCTGTTTTCCTAAGTTTTGTGGACGTGAGAAAATCATTTGACAGAGTAAACTACCTGAAGCTCTTCCTGAAGCTACATAAAAGAGGTACACCTCTATATTTAATTGGCATTTTATATTACTGGTTCTCCACACAGCAATTCTGTTTCAAATAGGGTACCGTATTGTCGCACACCTTCGGCTCCCTAAACGGGCCTCGGCAAAGGGGCATTCTCTCTCCTTACCTGTTTAATGCGTACACAGATACCTTGAATGTCAAACTGAACTCACTCCCAATCGGATGCTGTCAATGAAACAACTATAAACAACCTCTGTTACCCCGACGATATGGTTCTGATTTCCCCATCAGTGCAGTCTCCAACGACTCATCGACACTTGCCGCCAATATGCAGAGGGATTTGATATCCTATACAACGAGACAAAGACCCATTGCATGTCGCTGCTCCCGAGATCGCTTAAGCAAATTGCAGAACCACAAATTTTCTTCGGAAATCATTGGCTGGAATTCGTGCACGAATTTCTGTATCTGGGTCATATTATCATGGACGACCTAAAAGATACGGCAGACATAGAACAGAGGCGTAGTAAACTATGTGCAACTGGCAACATGATTGCAAGGAGGTTTGCCTTCTGTCACCGAGACTTGAAACTGCTGCTCTTTCGCTCGTATTGCTACAGCATCTATGGGTGTTCCCTGTGGACGAACTACACTGTTGTTTATATGACATTTTGAGACGCCTCGCAAACACTCCTCACTACCACTCCGCCACACAGATGTTCACAGAAAACCACCTAGACAATTTAAAAATCATTGTAAGGCGAACATTGTCCAGTCTGATCACCCGACTGTGAAACAGCAGAAATTCGCTCTTACAAAGCATCCTAAGTAGTGAGTGAGACAAGAAGATCTAAATTGTGGGAAAGATGGGAAAATGAGGCGTTTGTTCCCTAAATGACTTAATCTCTGTTGTTGCAAAATGTCATCTGCAGAATCTGTTATTATTATTGAATTGCTATGATTTTTATCATTACTGGCATTTTCCTTTTTTTTATTATTACTGTGACCATAATCAATAAAATTTTTACATTAAATTTTTTAACTATTCTCAATCTTAGTACGGTTTTGACCATTATTTTGACTACAATCTTTTATACTACCTCAGCAAATATGGATATTGCCGATTTATCTTCTTTTTTTATGTTATCTTATGTATCTAGACTGTAGATTATTGTCTATTCTTTGTCTATTCCATGTATATGGCCTTGAGCTGAAAATAAAAAATTCTATTAATATTATTATTATTACTATCACTTTAAATGTTATAAATCAGACAAATCAGTAGTTGGTACGGTTAGAGTAATGTGGCTTATGCCACCACATACCATTTCTGCCCTTAGTGTGGTAGGGCAAGAAAGAAGCTAGGAAGCCTGATTTGGACCTCTGGACTCTTAACATTTAACATAGTAGGGTCGTCCTGTTGCAACTTGCTTGGTGTAACCACTTTTTATGTGCACAGTCTGTGTGCCTGCCTGCATCTGCCAAGTTAGGGTAAAGAATCACAGTCAAAAACGACTTTGTGAAAGAATCCTGAAGTCACGTCTGATTGTAAAAGACATTCAATATTTTTTTTACACGCAGTTCAAGTTTGAAACTGCTGAAGATCCATCCCAAGATGTCGCTCTAGTCCTAGAAAAACATTTAACTAAAGCAACAAATTAGAGCCAAACGACAAAAATAAGATACAAAAGAAAAGAAAGTTATTTTGTGAAATAGTGCTATATTAAAAAGTGCACTGCTATAACTAAGCCAAGCTAAACGTAAGTAAGAAAATATTTTCCTGTCTATAATATATATATAGTATATATATACTATATATATAATATATATATATATATATATATAGATATATATATATATATATTAATATAATATATGTATATATATATTATATATTTTAATATATATATATATATATATATATATGATATATAATATATAATATTATATATATATATATATATATATATATATATATATATATATATTATCTATATATAGATCATTCATTGAATAGAATGGCTTCTCACTGTTAACCAGCTTTTTTTGAAATTGCTTCATATTTTCTAATTATTCTCTTTACTTCATTGTTCAGGTTACTAATGGACACATAATGGGGTTCTTCCATTTACTCCAGTATTTTTTACACGCGATAGCTGTTTCGTCAACCTATACGTATTGACGTTATCAAGCGTACTGATACAAATATGAGCCTACATGCGTTTTTGTGACGTCATGAGGACGGGAAGGTAGTACAATTGCCAGATACCTAGTTTT
This sequence comes from Macrobrachium nipponense, assembly GCF_015104395.2. Lineage (NCBI taxonomy): Eukaryota > Metazoa > Arthropoda > Malacostraca > Decapoda > Palaemonidae > Macrobrachium > Macrobrachium nipponense. The sequence continues at coordinate 100,070,552 of NC_087200.1, read as the reverse complement.
AAGTATTTACAAAAGACTATAGTGAAACATCAAAATACTGGAGTAAACGGAAGAAGCCCATTATGTGTCCATTAGTAACCTGAACAATGAAGTAAAGAAAATAATTAGAAAATATGAAAGCAATTTCAAAAAGCTGGTTACAGTGAAAAAGCCATTCTATTCAATGATGTATCCGTGACAAAATTGTGCGCTAGAAGTATAATATATATATATATATATTATATATAAATATATATATATATAGATGATATGATATATATATATATTATATTATATATATATATTATATATATATTTATATATATATATATATATATATATATAGTAATATATATTATATATATTTAATATATATATGTGTATACTTTTATTATAATATATTATATATATATCGATATATCTATCTCTTATATATATTCTATATATAATGTATATCTATACATTGTATTTACATATATATATATAGATATATATATATATATATATATATATTATATATGTATATATATCGATTTATATATACATATATATCCTATATTATATATATAATATAGATATATATATATAATATATATATCTTACGTATATATATATATATATACTCTATATCATATATACGTATATTAATATATATAATACTATATTATATATATATATATATATATATATATTAATTAGATATATTTCCCTTATTATATATATATATATAATATATTTATCTATATTAAGTGAATATATATATATACACTAATTTATATATTAATCACTCTCCATATTTACGTTGATTTTATGATACTTTCAAGCACGTCGACTTTGGTGCTACATTGTGTATGTATATATATATATATATATATATATATATATATATATATATATATATATATATATAATATCAGTATATATGTATTTATATGATATATATAATATATATATATATATATATATATATATATAGTATATATATATATATATATATATATATATACAAATAACAATGTAGCACGAAAGTTGACATCCTTGAGAATATCATGAAATCCACGTAATAAGGCGAGTAATTAACGGGACTTGGAACAAGTACTTGCGTAGTATGTTCTACATTCTCAAGTTCACACTGAGCGTGAACTTGAAAATGTACAATAAACTACAAAAAATACTTATTCTAAGTCCCGTTTTCCACTCGCCTTCTTACCTGGATTTATGATAGATATATATATATATATATATATATATATATATATATATATATATATATATATATATATATATATAATATATATAAATATATATATATATATATATATATATATATATATATATATATATATATATATATATATATATATATAGTTTAGCAACGAGAGAAAATACAGCTCCCTTCAGGGAGATCCTTCCCTTTGTTGGAAGTCAGGCATCCGGTTGAGTTAGGAGCATTCGACCGTTGGAGAACGTATAGTATGGCGTTTAGCCAATAGTTTCTTCGACAGTAAAAGACAGCGGCAATAAAAGAAAGAAACAAAAACCAAAGCATCATTGAAGCTGAGAGGCCGTTCTCCTGAGAACTCTTTTTATCTCCACTCCTGAAAATTCGGGGAAATCACAGGTTCCTTTGTAAGTACATTGTCTATCCCTCGAGGGAATCTTGATGACCTCGGTGTAGGATATTTGATCCTTTTACAGCAAGGGGTTTCCTTCTCATCTTGGAAAGTCTGATGACAAGAGTAAATAAATTTTTTCTTTTCCATTTATCTACCAAACTGGTGCGTAGAAGCTTATCAGGTGGACGATTTTCCAAAATGGGTAAAGAAGAAACTTTCTGTTAAATCAAGTCAACTTGCAATTTTTACTTGATGAATTGGGTTGATTATGAAGTTACATTCTTTTATATTCGTGGAAATTAAATCATCCTACAAAGGTCAGAACACAAAATCCTCGTTTTATCTGGAACCTAATTTAAGGTGCTGCAGTTGAACACGAAAAATGAATGCAAAAGTTGAGCCGCATTCTCCATATGCTAAGTATTAAAAATCCCTTCTGAAAAATATAACGATTTTAACTTTACCAAGAACATTAAAGCGTAACATTCTGAATACAAATGAAGCTCTTTGTTCCTTTTTTACAAAGAAAGTTTTTGCTTCTCTCTGTTTGGAGAAGTTTTAATGTTCTTCACAAAAGAAGTCTTCTCTTGTATCAAAGGGTAAAGTTTATGCCCATCAGACGTCGATCTTCATTTTAAAGTTTTGACTTTAGAAATAAGAAAAAAATTATTAATGATGACTTTTTCTTTCATGCAACGAAGGGTATTTATCACCGAGTTGTAAAGGACGTATCAGAGACAATCCTAGGAAACATCTTGAATTTTTGCATTAAAAGGATTACCTTGTAAGATATCGTTTATATGGTTACAGCTGTAAAAAAAAACTGAAGTACATAACGGTACTGTGTACCCAAGCTGCGTACGTCAAATTGCAAGGATTTTGAATTTTTACATCAAAATTAGTGTTTCTAATGTCATTAAGCTTTTGGGACCTGTTTAAGAAATGCAGTTTAACGATGTATCATCGACTCTCTCTCTCTCTCTCTCTCTCTCTCTCTCTCTCTCTCTCTCTCTCTCTCTCTCTCTCTGTAGTTTTAATGACGTATGAATCAGGAAAGTATCATCATATAAGAATATATCATATATAGATGCCGGCAACGTAAATGATAAACTGAAAAGGCTGCAGAAAAATCGATGGCGAATTTCTCTCTCTCTCTCTCTCTCTCTCTCTCTCTCTCTCTCTCTCTCTCTCTCTCTCAAAAATATGATGGTGGTAGCCCAGACTGATACCAAGAGCCACTTGAGTGATGTGTCATCCAAAGCGGTGTCAGATTACCCACATGTGTTTCCTTGGCTTTGGCGTAAATCTCGGAGAGATATTCTATTTAGTTCTTATCGGGATATTCTTATGAGCTCGTGATAATAATGAAGTTTCGGCATCCAATAACTTTGATGGATAGCGGGACTTATTTTAGGTTTAACTGAGTGATTCTATCTATCCTCAACTGATACATATTTGTCTCCCTTATACCTCGGAGTGACATAGCCAGTTGTCGATATTTATGGTGTCATTGAAGAGATGTCTCGTTTTCTTCTGACCATTATACTTTCTTCGTCCCCTCCAATCTTTTGAGATGCTGAATTTTGTTAGGTTCTGCAGATAAATAATTTATTATAGGAGTGCTATTTAGTAGGCTGCTATCTTGTATACTTGTCAACAATTAGCGAATGAACAATAATCTAAGGTTTACTGGAAGTCAAGATGGAAAAATGTTATATTATATGCCGCAATTACCTTCGCTAGGGCTCAAAGTTAACAAAGGCTTTCAATAGAACTTTTTTATGGATGAGTCAGGACAAATGGTGTATTGTGTTTTGTGACGGATGAAGATCGAAGCTTTCCCAGTTCCATAAGCACCACGAATTTGGACAGGCTCTGGTCTTATTCGTTATTTATTGATAATTTCAACTAAATGATAGACATCAACATGGACGAAGATTCATCCCTAGTGAGATTTCTTGCACATCAGGGCTTTTCCAGGAAAATCGAAGGATAATTTTTTTGTCGCACGAAGGAATAACGAGTGTTCGAAAATATAAACAGAATAATGGAAAGTGTAAACGAGTTTGTTCTCCACGATTCCCAAGCTTGGTCCCCCTTCACTCTCCTTTCTCCCTTTTGTCGCCTGAGCTGAAAAATGAAAGGTAACGAAATGTTGCCGAGTCCCATTCAGTGTATGTATAGGGAAACAGTTATTGTAAAGTAAAAGGATTGCTCTACTAAATTGGGGAAAAGATACTCAAAGTTCTGTGTTGTTTGATGTTCTGTTCAGATCTAATGACAATTATCTTCATCGGTCTGCGTTTTGTATCGTGGTAAGAAAGAGTATTCGAGGAAAAATAACTTGTAGGAATAAGAGGGACATTCAAGCTGATGGTACTGCTATGGTATTATTATTAGAAGTAGCACTAGTTCTGGTAGTTTGGTTGATGTTGTTTATGCTGGTCTTTTTGTAACGGTTGTTAAGGTCTTTTTTTGTAACAATCGATAAATCCGGTATTACTGGATGAATATCCCCAGCGGCTGTTGTCTTTATTTTTTTCGCTGGAACTACCGTCTGTTAAAAAAAATCATATGTTACTAGGAGATTGGGAAACAGCTAAGAACATAATAGATGACGGTGTGTGCCTTGACAAGACCTCAAGGGCTGAAAGGTGTGGTACATCTCATACAGGAAGGATTCATTCAAGAGGATTTGTGTCCAGTTGCTCCAGCTAATCACAGTCTGAAGTATACCTCATGCATGGCTGGGAACTTGGGGTTTTCTGCTGGGATCTTTCCTTAAGAAAGTAATAGTATATTTGGCTTTATTCATGGGGGCATTGATGGGTAAACATTTGTAACGCTCAGAGCTTTCAAAATAGTTGTTCAATCAGAGTTAAAGCGCTTTTTTCAATGTATACTTTTGTTATAGTGCTGGTTGCTGTCTGGTTAATTACCACATCCCATTGTCTCTTTTAGAAGTGTACCAGAAGATGCTATTTCGAAGATTTTTCTTACTCACAAGTAAAAGTAAAACAACTGAAATGTTTTTTCCCTAGAAAAGTAACAGCTTTGGATACAAGGTTTCATAAATCTAGTCTCTTCTTGCTTAGACAACGACTAAACGTATCTGACTAAATCAAAAGGTAGGCCTTATGAGGTCTAGTTTATGAACAGAATTAAGGGCTTAGGACCGAGATTAGATTTCAAGGGAAAAATGTAAGAAAAACTCTGAGGGGATATATTTACAAGTTACTCGACGTACTAGGACTCTCAAGGTCCAACTTATTACTGAGAAAACAGCTGCTTATAGCCCTGAAATCATGTGCCTGGGTTACCGACACGTGCTGAGGACTTGGAGCGCAAATATGGATGTATGCCCAGAGAGTATGATAAAGACGAGCCACCTCTCGCAGCCGGGATGAAGGCAATAGGATACCTGAAACAAGGAATCTCTATAAACACACGTGCGACACACAAAGGACTTAACCAAATGCAGTGATGCTGCCAAAGTCTTCCGACTTGCTTAATCTAAATTTTACGTTCTAAATTCCCTCAAAGGGCAAGAAATGACTGAATTACTCCACAGAAAGTGATTGCAGTGAATGAGAGGGTGTGAAACATAAACATCGACTTACGTTACCTCCATTAGTAAATTGTCTTAGCTACTGCTAATACTGGAAGGTCATTCAAGCAAGTACAGAGATGGGAAAAAATTTAGTAATAGAGACAAAAGTGACTGCCAACTACACCTGCATTACCATCTTTTGGCCGCTGGTTCTGCTTCTTAAAAGGTGTCGATGTAGGAAGGAAAATTTCAGTCAAGTATGGTCCAGAAGGCCGCCACGTGAAACAGTGGCAGGGAGGACAAGGGGCCAGCCCCGCAGATACGAGGAGCTCCGAGGGTCGGTTCTGGGGCGCGTTTGAGGAGTGTCTGAGCGTGTCTGAGACAGAGTTTCTCTTGGTGACCTCTTTTATTGACTTCGGTTTGCCCACCGGTGGCTTCTGGCTTAATTCTCGGCTTTTGGTATCTGACGCCGGCGGTTTCCGCAAAGACAGGCGAGCGGCAGGCCAAGCGCAGTGAGAGAAGTGCAGATCAAAGAGAGAGAGAGAGAGAGAGAGAGAGAGAGAGAGAGGAGACATGACTTGCGATGGTTTATTTACAAGATTTACTTTAACTGAGTGGCAAAATGGGGAAAATATATAATAAAGGTTAATACATACTTCCAAGGCTATATCCTAAAGAGAGAAATCACCTGAAAAACTGAAATGTGAAGTTATAAGATAAACTTCACTGGTGCAGCAATTATATTCAGTAGAACATATCGGAAGTATTATATAAAAAATATTAATGATATTGTGTTATAAATTGTATAGGGGTTCGTGCTAAAAAAGCTCTTCCATTTAAGAAGTGTTCACATCAGACTTCCTCCTTCATTTTCAAACAGTTAAGCTTTAGGAATGGAAAGCCACTAGAAGTTGATGCGGTCGTAAGTGAAATTTAGCAAGCAGTGGCAAGTGTTACTTTTGAACGATTGTGTATGTGATATGTCAAGTTAAGGGGCAGGTTTTAGTGGATTGAGAGGAGCAATAACTTCCATTGTTTAAGCAAACATGGCATAGGGACTAAAAATTATTTGTGTATGTTTTTTAGCACACCAAGAAGAGTATTGTAGATTTTTTACTAAGAATATAAGGCAGATGATATAAAACGTAGTAGAGGGATAAAAATGTGAGTGTTCAATGAAGAGAGTGAATTATTCAATGTTTTTTGTGAAACAGTTTTGTTAGAAGCTTTGAAATACTCGTAAAGGTAAGAAACTGGACAAGTATTATATGGACCTAGAAAAACCTCATGACAGACTGATAGAGATGGCATGTATTAGGTGCAAAAGCTGTGAAATTACAAAATGTGAGAAGAATGGATTGTGTAATGGTTGATATTTCCGGTAATGACTATGGATAGTT
>NC_087200.1:100046507-100054007 GCF_015104395.2 Macrobrachium nipponense | reverse complement strand
CTGACTCTTGTACCGACAATTGCTGCTATAAATTATATGTGACAAATTCCACTTTATTCTGTGATTATTATCATTTTATATGGTTGGAAATAGCTGAATTCTGTTGTCCGAACCTAACCGACCGTTTATGTTGTATTAATCTCCAGGGAAGTGATTTTCCTGTAAAACCTATGTAAGATTGATCACAGTCCAGGCATGAGAATTCTTAAACACCTGTGTCCTTGGGGATGTCTTTTGTTGCAAAAGGGTTAGATTTTCCGAGAGTCTGGGTCACCGTCTTAACCCTGTCCACAATAACGTCATGTAAAATCCAATCCACTATATTTTGGGACTATTAATTGATAAGTTCTTCGTTATCAGTGGGATTTGAACCGCCACTGGTTTGGGAAACGAAGTTGTGCAGTGGCTATGTGACCACTGAGCCATCAAGAGAGATGTAAGTTGGTATTAACTCTGATGAATATAATTTGTCAGTGGAATTCATGTTCCACTTGGTACTTGAAGTCAGTATCACCCCACCCCCACCATGATAACTTAACGAAAAGAATCTAACATGTGGTTCAATATGAATTTTTTTTTTACAAATAGCGTGACATTTTTTATATTAAAAAGTATGAAGCCAAAATGGCAATGATATTTTTTCTCTATATGTAAGGAATAAATTAACATCATCACTGATGTTATCCAAACTTGTGCCTCAGTGGTCACTGCACGTCGGTATTTCCCAACCAGGCGGCAGTTCGATTCCCATTGCCCCCAAAAGCAATGAGGCAAAAGGGCTTCTGTGAAACTGTCGATTCGTTTGATTTGCTTAAAGTATAAGATCATGAGATGATGTTGGTTGCATCATCTTTCGCAAATGTCCATTCAACTCTAGACTTTTTTCTTAAGTGTTCTCACCCAAGTGCGTCTGGGTCTTCCAACCTTCTGCTGCCTACAGCAGCCCAGCTGACACTATTACGATCTAAGTCTATGTTTAGTTATGTAATAGGTCTTTAACAAATGATAAACAAAACAGAGAAAAATCTCTGCCAAAAGTGACCTTTATTCTTTGATTATATTTATTTGGAAAAGGGAGCGGGAGGCACAGGGGATTAAATGAAATTTCCATTGATCATGTTCAGTAAAAAAGTAATCCCAGATTTTAATCTTATGAAGCAACAGCTGTCTAACGAAAACCAGTGTGACGAATTTCCTGTTTCTCTGTTGAATTCCCAACCTTTATTGAATGTACAGGAAAATTTAATCCAGTTTTATCTGCGTGAAAAATAATTCCCAGTCATCTACTGTAAAGCCCTGTATACTAACCTTTACAATAAAGTTGCTCAAAGCTAAACCTAATTTTTCACTGGAGACCGGCTTTTTGTATAAATTTCTTTTTGTCCAAGAAAAAATTTTCTTTCTGATTGTTACTTTCATCATATATTACACAAGAATATATTGACTGAATGTGCTTATTTAGATAGTCAATTAATTAGGCTTTTTTTATCGTAGCTAAGAGTAATTAGACTGTTCATTCTAGCTACCGGTTGTTAGGCATAACTGCGTGTTTTTTAATACTTACTTGTCAACATTTAGATGGATGATTCGGGATTCGGGTTTTCTATTTCAGAGGAACTTTCCTTTTCTAAATCTTGATTACCAGTTTAAATGGTAAAACAATTCTTAACTCATAACGATGTTTTCTGATTTATGTTCATAATAACTGCATAAACATCTATGTTATTTCTCTAACTTCCAAAGCATGTAACATTTTATAAATTAGTTATTAGTTACGTTAGTGACAAAGAAATGAACATTTAAACACAATTAATGTAAGCGACTGAATAGCGGCATACATTTGTTCAAAATAAGTCTTGGACATGCACACATGTTCAGAATGTCATGAACAAGCGACACAGTTCTGTTTCATTTAGGAGGTCGTTCATACTACCAAGTTAAGGACCTGATATTTTTCACAAAAACGTTTCGGTAAGATTCAATCAAGTAACTCCTGTACACTTGTGCTGTAATCGACAAACTGGAAGTTCTGTTGGCGTGCGACTCCACCTACCTGTTTCTGTTCTGATTAAGGACACTAACCTTAAAATTTCGTGAATGGCACACATTGTTTGCCGGGAACGAACGTTTTGGTTATTTACAGACGGTGAACTTTCATGTCTGGATTGAAATCCATCAAATTTTTATCCACTTTAGAAACTCCATCGTTATTGGCTTTCTCTGAATTACTTTTGCTATTTGCTCAAATGGATTTATATCTCAGTGAAATTCCAAATTCTTTTCTGAGAAAATTAAACCTAGTGTATTTGTTGTTCTACATACATCGCAAAATAGAATAATCCTTCGTATCTATATTTCTTAATTTTTCTTTGATAAAATTAAACCGCCAGCAGTTACTCTTAGGGCGGGATGAAATGTGGTCTTTAAACTGATTAACCAAATGTCTTGAAATGGCAAATCCCGAGGGTCTAGTTAAGTGCAGCATTGTAAATGAGGGGGGGTTGATCCTTATAACTAGTCTGTATAATGTATTCGATGCTGTGTAATGGGGCTCACAAGAATGAGAGTAATTGCCATTAAGGAATGATGTAGGGCTTTGTCTAGATTTATTGGTGTGTGTGTGTGTGTGTGTGTCTGTGTTTGAACACTGCAACTATCTAGTAATGCATTGTTTACTCCAGAGTCAATAATGGCCCTCAACTTGAGCTACATCCAGTGTCCCAGGGTAAGTTAGTACTTCTATGGAACCTTCTTATACGGAGTTTGTGTAACTTAACTGCAGTTCACTATCTTTATATTGACCTCTCAGACTTGGGAAGCTGGTATTCTTTGATGTACAGGACCCAATATAGTTCCATGGCTGTTCCTGCAGCAGAGGAGCTTCTTGAGGCTGACACAGATAGTATAGTGGTTTACAGGGCAAGAGATTTTAGATTAAGGTCAGGGTTCAACAAGGATTATACAAATTTCGTTTCTGAGCTAGTCTTCATGTTGTTGCAGAGGGTAACAATGCTTTGTTTTATGAGAAAAGTTTTATCGGTCAGTCTCTTCAGTATTGCTGAGGTCCTTCTTATAGTACCTTGGTGCAAGTATGGTTCTTGAAGTTTTCCATGGTCACTGATATTTTTTAATTCATAAATATGTGAATCATTAAGCAACAAGACTGTCACATGATCCCATTTGGATTGTGAAATACTATTATTTTTGTTATATGGTACCAGTGATTTGATTTGAGCAGTTTAACCTTGAATAAATCTCAATTGTCTTGATTCCTGATGCCTTGGAATAAAATGAAAATTGAAATTCTAGAGATAATATTTTGTGGAAATGCAGATTATGCAGTTTACCATATTTAGATGTTCTGTCTCTTGGACAGTTGGGAGAATTCTCTAAAGGAAATTGTTTCACTACTCCACAATGCTGGTCTTAATTTACATCCCATTTTAAGGTGGCCTGGCCATGTGGCTGAATGGTTCAAATTCAAAGTCTTCTTCCCATCACTTATATTACTGTCTCGTTGCCCCTCATTCTAAGGCTAAGTAGACTTAGCTACTATGTAAAGCATTCAAATTAATTTGTTTGACAAATGTTCTCTCTATTGTTCAGGTTACATAAAATGGCAGTTTCTGAAGAGAGTTTGGGTGGCAGCATAATAACAAATATTCTAAACAGTATTAACTTTCACAGTCATCTGTGAATATGTTAGTCATAGTCAACCAATAATAAGTATTCAGGTATTCAGAGTTAAATCCCTTACTATAACAAGGCCAAGACTGAAGGAATAGACAGACTGCATATCAGTAGCTAGAGAAAGGATGATGTACTTGCCTGTTATTCCAACCCTTCCTCCTACCAGCGCAGATAAAGTAGCTAATGTTAAGTCAAACAAATTACAAAAGAACTAATAGGTACAATCTACTGACCTTGAATGAGTAAGTACATTGCGTTTTACAATTTCTTACCAAAATTCCAAAGTTAACATGAACATGAGGTAATGAAGCACCAACTGCAGTAAATATGATCAGTCTGAATAAACTTACAGAAGTGCCGAAGGTCTTCATAATTTCAAAAGCAGAGACATGCGCTTCCGCAAAGTGCCCAAGTGATGAAACAGGCAGTGGAATTCCGAGTTGAATTAAAGCGTGATTCCAAGTCTGATTAAATGGGACGCATTGAGGGTAGTTTCAAGGGCTTTGCGACAGTGACAGTCGGGATAAAGGGACGGGGATTAGAGGGCTCAAGCAGTTATCCTGTTGGTGAACTCTTATACAATTGTGTGCTTTCCAAACTGAATAATAATTCTGTGTTTGAATGAGTCAGACATGCGAGAGAAATACTGCAGAATATTCTTTTAATGCACAGGTGTCTCATACTATCCTTGATTGTCAGTTGATTTAACTTGAAAACTGAGTTGATGTAACTTGAAATTTGCACAGATCATGTTCTCAGTCTGCAAGATCAAAATCAGTAATTACCGATCTTGTTGCATTTAGTCTATTTCACAGTCGCACTCTAGAATACGAAGAGGTAATGAATTATAATTTTCTTCACTGAGTAGTGACAATGCTTTAGGTTTGTTTAGGTTTGTCGAGTAGACAAATTAACCATTTGATGTCTTTGCTGTTCTGAAATGTAAATGAAGCTTCTCCATAAATAAGTCTTCTTTAGTGGAAATTTGGCTTAAAATCTTTTTCTCCCTAATAATTGTTATTATCGATGAGAGAGAGAGAGAGAGAGAGAGAGAGAGAGAGAGAGAGAGAGAGAGAGAGAAATATGACATACCTATAGATTCTGAAGAGGAACTGTTCACGGATGGCTGGGCCCCCGAAGCCTTTAAAAATGAATGACCTTGTTTTGAATCATTCGATTTACTGCAGCTTTATCCCAGCATGTTCTAACCCGAAAGGGATAAATTCATTTTTTTGGTGTAGCTTTTCATGGTTCAGTATTTCACTTCCTTTTTATTTTTGTTGCAGATTTTTACGGAAGTTTTATTTCTTGTTATATATCGCTGAATTTTAGACTACTACAGCTACGCATGTTTTATTGAGTGGAATTTGTGACTTTCATCTTCACATTTTTCGTTTATATTTGCAGATCGTACGAATTGTTATGCAAAAAAAAATTCATTCGAATTGCTACCAGTTGGAAAACCTCTGCAATATTGCACCTCATTTAAATCCTTTTTTTTTTACAATTAAATTACTAACAGGTTATTAAATCAATCATATGTACATATGGCATATCCTAGTGTCAGTTTCCTCCTCATTAGAGATCTCGTGCCCTAGTACCTTTATTTTCATGAAAGTATTTGAATGATTGTCAGTTCGTGAACTCCACCAGTGATTGCTCTTCAAGTCATTTACTTTTTCTTTGTGAATTTTATTGCAGATTAATCGGCAATAATTACGAGAAGTTTTTAACATCTGTTATTCCCTCCTGTATGAATGCAGCTGAGATTTTTCCGTTAGTTTGTGTGGAGTATTTACATGAACGACATCTAAGCACACTAGAAAATTATTTACGTATATAATATTTCTTAACAGTTGTTTCGTGCCATTTGCCCATAGGCCGCCACTCCCTAAAATTGTCTTGAAATCTGTCTACATCATTCTGTGGTGTCTTCTGATCCGTCTTTCAAGGCAATCAGTTCTCCCTTGGTTTATAGCCAACCCTCAGGGGCGGATTAAGGGTGTGCGGGGACCTATAGGCCAGTAACTTTAGGGAGCCCTCTCATTTATGGGCAAGCAAAGAGGGCCCTTCAGAGGCGGGGGGGGTGGGGTGGGCGGGGGGGTGGGGGGGGGACAATGTTTCCGGGATTTATTTTCTAAATTGAACACCGTTAGATTATTATTATTGGTATAATTTGTTTTTGTTTTTTTTCTGTTTTTTGGTCTATCACAGTCACCTATTTGACTGGGTGGTTTTTATATAGTGTGGGGTTCCGGGTTGCATCCTGCCTCCTTAGGAGTCCATCACTTTTCTCACTGTGTGTGCTGTCTCTAGGAGCACACTCTTCTGATTGAATCCTGGAGCTACTTCGGCATCTAGTTTTTCCAGGTTCCTATTTAGGGATCTTGGGATCGTGCCTAGCGTTCCCATGATTGTGGGTATAATTTCCTCTGGCCCTGATACTTAATCTTTTCTCTCTCTTTCTCTTTTACTCTGGTGCTCCATGGTGTTGCGACATCAATGAGCGATACTTTCTTCTTGATTTTGTCAATCAACGTCACGTCTGGTCTATTGGCACGTATCACCCCATCTGCTCTGATACCATAGTCCCAGAGGATCTTTGCTTGATCGTTTTCTATCACTCCTTGAGGTTGATGTTTGTACCACATACTGCCGCAAGGTACTAGCTAGTGTTTCTTGCACAGGCTCCAGTGGAGGGATTTTGCTACTGAATCGTGCCTCTTTTTTTTGTACTGGTTCTGTGCAAGTGCCGGACATTCGCATGCTATGTGGTTTATGATCTCGTTTTTCATATTACACTTCCTGCATATGGGCGAGATGTTATTCCCATCTATCGTTCTTTGGACATATCTAGTTCTTAGGGCCCTGTCTTGTGCCGCAGTTAGCATTCCTTCTGTTTTCTTCTAGAGTTCTCCCCTCTGTAGCGATCGCCACGTTTCATCCCTGGGCATTTCTTTAGGCTATCGCATGTACTGTCCGTGCATTGGCCTGTTGTGCCATTCCTCTGTTCTGTTTGCCATTCTCTTGTCTCTGTATATTTCTGGATCTTCGTCTACTTTTATGAGTCTTTACCCATGCCACTCGTCTTCACTGGTTTTCAGATATTGCCCCAGTGATTGGCCTTGGCCCAAGTGCTCTGTTCTTGATTTGACTCAGTCCTCTATGCTTAGTGCCCATCTCCCTCCTTCCTTTCGCGTTATGTATTATTGTTATTATTATATTATCATTTATATATATTTTTAATTAATTATTATTTTCTTTTTGCTGAGGCGCGGGGCCCTCACAAGCGCAAGGGCCAGGGCCTGCTCGCCCCTCCCCCGTCCCCCCTAAATCCGCCACTGCCAACCCTCCAACATTAATGCAATCAGATCCAAGGGAAATTTATCCAAGACTTTCTGAGATATCCCAGAGTAAAATATAAAAAAGTAATGAAAATAAATAGATATATCTTAGATCTGTATTCGTAGCCGCATCAGCGTTACGATAAATCTCAAAATCAGAGAAAGAAGAGGAATGGTAAACATTCAAGGAAGTTGTATGGTATCCTTCAACGCCAAGCATTAGAGTCCTTAGTAACCGGAATAAGAGAATAGCAATTCCCTCACCTAACGCCTCCTCAATTGCTGTTAGAAATTATGAATTTCTTTTTTCGGATTAATTTTATTAGCGTCTTCTGTGACACATATCTTTTCTAATAAATTTTTTTTCTTCAAATTTAGTGTGGAAGCTATAGTTTGTGCATTAAACAAAAACATGCAAAATTTTTAGGTCAAGACTTCTTCCACAAATATATATATACCTATATAT
>NC_087200.1:100009007-100034007 GCF_015104395.2 Macrobrachium nipponense | reverse complement strand
CGACCCTTTAGAGATTGTTAATGAATATCATTTAGGACAGACAGTAAGTGTTTCCCCAGGGCATGAGACCGAAATTAAAAGAAGGATAAGCATGGGATGGAGAGGCTTTGGCAAACAAAACGAGATTATGAAAAGTAAAATGGCACTTTCTCCAAAAAGATAAGTATTTAATCAGATGGTCCTGCCAGTTTAACTTATGCATCAGAAACTTAGAGCCTTACTAAAGCCTTAGAACAAAAGCTAGTTACAACTCAAAGAGCTCTGGAAAGAATAATGATGGAAATAACACTAAGAGACAAAAAGAGCAACATGGATACGAGAGCAAACTAAAGTACAGGATATTCTAGCAAGTAAGGAAAAGAAATGGCCGTGGGCAGGACATATAATGAGAATTTCAGATAATAGATGGACATAAAGAATAACAGAATGGTTTCCTAGAGATTACAAACGAAGCAAGGGAAGGAAAAGAAAACGATGGATTGACGAGCTAAGAAAATTTGCGGGTATAGACTGGCATAGAAGCAACATAAACAGACGGGAGTGGAAGGACATGTCTGAGGCCTTTGACCTGCAGTGGACTAGCAACGGTTGATGATGATGATGATGATGATGATGATGATATATATATTATATATTATATATATATATAATATATATTATATATATATATATATATATATATATATATATATATATATATATATGCAACTGTAATAGCCACAATGCCCTCTTAACTTCTCTAATTCTTTGCTCTTTTTCTTGGATACCCTTGTATTTACAAAGCCTGGAAATCCAAGTTCAAAGAAATATGAAGAAATTGGGATTTCCGGTGCTGGGAAACAAATCCTTAGGTTCGTTTCCCGGTACCGGACATCATGATTTCTTCTTATTTCTTTGAACTTGGATCTTCAGGCTTTGAAGTGACAAGCATATCCAAAAAAGAGCAAAGAATTCGAGAAGTTCAGAGGACATTGTGGCTATTACAGTTGGATATGTATATGGGAAAAAAGGGACTAGTAAAATCTACTCACGCACACACACACACACACACAAATTGTCTTGCCCCTGCTTCCGAGAGGCTAATCCTTTGTAAACCTCTTAAATTGTACCCCTGTTTTAGGTAGATCTACTAATTCTTCAGCTCTGTTGGAATCCAGGTAAGTACATATTTTCCTTGATAATCCCGACCTGTCATTTATACGAACTTTCTTTGTAAACTTATTTCCATATTTGTATCAGTCTGCTTAGTAAAGGACGAGGAGTCGTAACGTCTTGCAGAGGTTACTCCGTTGTTTCGCTTTCGTTCGTTCTAGTTTCTCGTTGGACGAGTCGGTTACATGCTCGACTACCGATCTCAGTATCCGGATTCGATTCCCCGCTGCCAACGCGAAATCAGAAGAATTTATTTCTGGTGATAGAAATTCATTTCTCGATGTGGTTCGCATCCCAGAATAAGCTGTAGGTCTCTTTGCTAGGTAACCAGTTTGTTCCTAGCCACGTAAGAATACCTAATCCTTCAGACTCAGCCTTAGGAGAGATGTTAATCAGCTCAGTGGTCTGGTAAAACTAAGATGTACTTAACCTGCATTACTTTCATTCCCAGATTTTGTATCGTCGTTCTTGTGTATTCTTCTTGCTTTTTCATTCCATTTGTTTTCTGTCCCACTTCCTCAGGCAAGACACCACTATACACTTTTCCTGCGATGCAAAATAACGTTATATCCTTTCCTTTGAGACCTTTTTCTTCTTGACATGTCTTACAAATCATGATCAGCCACACAATTGCTGTATAACAACCATAACGCAAACTAATTTGCCATTCACTGACCCCTGTTTTCTCTCCATTCTTCAACCTCGTAATTGCTCTCCTTACGTCATCAACAGCTTCTTGCAGTTATTTTTACTCTTAATTCCAGCCATTTGTTTCCTTGCAATATTCAACATAGCCTTTCCCCTATTTCCAATACTGAAGAAATCTTCAAAATGATCACCTTTCGACCCAGGACTGTTCACTTCAGACAATATCTTTCCATTAGCAACTTTAATAATGTATCTATTTGTTGATTAATTTTCTTGGTATACGTGTCTTTCCACGAGGAACAGCTCCATATTCTCTCTCTCTCTCTCTCTCTCTCTCTCTCTCTCTCTCTCTCTCTCTCTCTCTTCTACTGTTTTTAGTAAATGCCTTCTCTTCCTCTCTCGCCTTCTTGCTGACTCTTGTATTTTTTTTCTTTCTTTTTTTGACATCTCGAGCAATCCTCCTTTGTATCTGCACCACCTGATTTCTTTTCTCCTTCACTAAACCTGTCATTCCTCATCCCCCACTCACTCATTTTATGCCTTATGCCCACCCTCCTATAGCAGAAACACTAAATTAAATTTATAAATATATATCCGTAAATCGTTATTCACGGGTTCCAATTATTATTGACTAGAATTTTGCATTCTATTTACTATCTGTTAATGATAAGCAATTCGTTTTTCCAAAACTGGTTTTCCTGAAAAAGTAATGAAAGTATAAGAATCTCTCTCTCTCTCTCTCTCTCTCTCTCTCTCTCTCTCTCTCTCAGAGAGAGAGAGAGATTCTTATACTTTCATTACTTTTTCAGGAAAACCAGTTTTTCCAAAACAAATTGCTTATCATTAACAGATAGTAAATAGAATGCAAAATTCTAGTCTATAATAATTGGAACCAGTGATTAACGATTTACGGATATATATTAATAAATTTAATTTAGTGTTTCTGGTATAGGAGGGTGGGCATAAGGCATAAAATGAGTGAGTGGTGGATGAGGATTGACAAGGTTTTTTTTAAAGAATTTAAGAGCTTTGAGATATCTAATGGGACCTGCTTTTTTTCTATTCTGTCATTACTAGAATTTGACCATTAGAATCTAGTTTTTTCAAACTTGGTCCATAATTTGAGATCAATACCTGGTTCGAGTGCGAACACATTCCGATGGGACAAGAAAGGGCCCTTGAGTTAGTTTCGAAAATTATATAACATATTGTGAACTGTATTTCAACGCTTTGTCTGTAAACAGACATACAAATGTGTCTTTTTCTGATCATTTTAAATACCGTTATGCAGTCTTTTCCACAGAAAGATATTTCGTCCATATGGGTCCCCAGTATGACACATACATACTTGATAGCCTTTAATGTCTCCCCATTAAATTGTCTCCTTGACGACTTGCATTGTTCCTTCGCCGGACGAGCTGCTGGAGTTTCCCTTTAATATTTACTTCTGAATTGCAGTGAGAAATGTCCTCTCTTCATTGTGGTCGAATCTTTGCGAACAGTTTCCACACATTTCTAGAGGCAGAATAGGCGATGATTCCAGCAACGGCTTCATACCTCTGAGTTACCTTTAACCTTTCAAGTTGCTCATCACGAGTGGGAATGATGAATATTGCCTGAGGACGAGTTGTTGTAATAAACTGTGGGAATGAAAGAGATACATTATTAACAACAGAAATGATCGAATTGGTCACAACTTAGGTGCATGTCAGTCTGTCTATCTATCTATCTATCTATCTATCTATCTATCTATCTATCTGTCTGTCTGCCTGTCTGTCTGTCTGTCTGTTATCTACATATCCATCTGGCTGGCTGGCTAGTTATCCTTAAGGGTTAATGTTGTGGTATTTATTTATTAAATATTCGTCTTCAAACACACGGTAGTTGCACGAAAACTGACGATGCATATTTTTGAAGGTTATGTCAAGCTAAATGACAAATGCAACTCTGTTGAATAAACGAGAATGTAGGCTAAAAGATTTGAGGATAATGATGCGCTAGTAGATGAGCAAATCAGTAGAGAGAGGCTGAGTGAAAAACGAGAATCTAAATAACCCCCGTGCGGGGTAGTGCCGTCAGTACCCTTCTTGTGGTGCACTGCAGGCATTTGTAAGGTTCTTTGCAGCGTCCCTCGGCCCCTAAGTACAACACCTTTCATTCCTTTTACTGTACCACTATTCATATTCTCTTTCTTCAATGTTACTTTCCACCCTCTCTTAACAATTGATTCATTGTGCAACTGCTAAGGTTTCCTCCTGTTACACCTCTCAAACCTTTTGCTGTCAATTCCGGTTTCAGCTGTAAATGGCCTCATAGTTCCCAGTGCTTGTCCTTTGGCCTAAACTCTATATACTATTCTAAATTGTAATAACCATTCCAACAATAAACAAAATGATTAGATGATGGATACAGTGAAACGAGGCTGTACAGATATGATAACCGAGACGAAAACTAATAACCAGGAGCAGATGATCTCTCTTTACAGCAAAGAAGCAGACAATTTGAGCCGAGCCTCTTTCAGCGGAATTGGCAGCTGCCTCCAAAAGTAGAAAATTTCGGTGTTTTTTTTTCTATCTCTATATCTTTCTCTCGTGGATGGGCGGTTTGAGCTCTTAGAGTCTCTATCTTTCAGCTTGGTAAACAAGCTGAAAGATAGGTACCATAAAAAAAAAAAAGCAATTCCAGTTCTCCCCAACGGTGTGTACCACAAACATCTATTGGAATTAGGTTTTCATACATTATCTCTTATTTAGGAAATCATGGCTAAGTTCCGAAAATCTAACACTGGTGGAAAAATATTTGTAGACGAGGAAAATTACAGCTACCACTATCATAAGAAAAGCTCTGATGAAACAAAAACATACTGGAGGTGTGTAGTGCGATCTTGTAAAGCAAGAATTCATACAGTGAACGATGCAGTTACGGCACGCTACAATGAGCATTGTCATGGCTCCTCAGCTCCAGAATTCAGAGCACAAGTAGCTATGTCCCATTTGAAAACTTCTTCAGTGTCAACATATGAACCATCAAGAAGTCTTATCGGAGAAACGATCCCTAAAGAAGATGAGTATTCCATTTCAAAACTGCCATGTTTTTCATCACTGGGAGGAAATATATACACGTCGATGGAGACAAAAGGCACATAATGCAGCCCCAATCCCACTGCAAATAAATAATTTTAAGATTCCGGAATCCTACTGTTCCTCGCGACTGGGGAAAAGTTCCTTGCGTTTGATTCTGGCATAGATGACAAGAACAGAATACTGATCTTTGCAACCGATAACGGCTTAGAAGATTTAGCAAATTCTCCGAACTGGACAGCAGATGGCACTTTTAAAGTCAGTCCATCAATATTTTATCAATTATATTGTATCCATACGCAAGAGGATACATTTAGTATCCCCAGAGTATTTGCCCGAATCCCGGGAAAGACAAAGGAAATATATATTCGTCTTTTCACATATTTATTGCAACTTAAACCGCAACTAAATCCAAAATCTGTATTAACTGACTTTGAGAGTGATGTCGTTGAAGGTTTCATTGACTTATCTGGATTGCATAATGCCTTGCAATATTCTTTATCCTGCCAATACCCCTCTATTTGGAAGTTAATTGAAACATTGAAAAAGGAGGAGGCCATTGGGTTGAAGAAAAAAAGCGACTTTCAACGAGGAATTCTTGCACGGCAAAAAAACAAAACCGCTGATGAGAGAATAAGGGCATTATTGGATAAACATTCTCCTGAAGACAAGATCAAGTTTTGAAGGGGATAGCTCACAGTATTCATACATTTTGAATTATTTTTTAAACTGGAAATTTAATTTTTCTAACCTTTAATTATTATTACTTTTTGTTAACTTTGTAATATCTTTTTTTAAAACCTAAATAGATAAATCTGCAATCCCAACAAATCTATTTCATTGAACCCTTTAATATTAGAAGTGATTACTACCTTTGCTTTTTTATATGTAGGGTAATAATGGTACGCAAATGTCCAGGTACGCAACTGTCCGGGACGCAAATGTCCGGGACGCAACTGTCCGGCCACCCTCGGAAAGACCCCTGCATTATTTGTTATTTTCATTTTACATATATCCGTGGTACTTCATCAACATATATATATATATATATATATATATATATATATATATATATATATATATATATATATATATATATAGAGGTGTGTGTCTGTGTATATATGTGCGCCATGCTCTAAATGTGTTCGTATCATGCGTTTATGTATAATACATGCACCCATTTCTTGAAATGTCAATTTCTTTCAGAATGTTTTATTGATAAGTTGTTAACATTCATAGACGTATTGTTTCTCTTACTACTTTTTGGTATGACGAGGTATTGTAATGTAATGTGCTTGACTTTTTCTTCTTCATTTAAAAAAAAATGCAATAAAAGAAAAGAAATCTAAATTTCAACCTTTGCTTTTCTGCTTTTGTGCAGGTTCGCATCATTGCGTGAGTGACCTCGGTCTAGTCTCAGAAAGGACTGTTGCAATCACTTTACTTTTCATTCTCTGACTGCAAGTTACTAACAATGAAAGTAGTTGAAACAGAAAATAAAGGATAACGGATTTTGCTTTGCATTTATAGTTTAGTTATAAATGCATTTATGCAAATATACTTTATATATATATATATAATATATATATATATATATATACATACATAGTATATATATATATATATATATATATATATATATATATATATATATATATTATATATTCTGTGTATGTATTTGTATGGGAGTTTGAGTGTGAGTGCTTTTGTATGTTTCTGTATATATGACTGTAAAATATGTTCTATTAAAACAGAATTCCATTCAAATCAAAAAAAGGGCTAATATATATATATATATATATATATATATATATATATATATATATATATATATATATATATATATATATATATATATATATATATACGTATATAAAGTATATTTGCATAAATGTATTTATAACTAAACTAAACTGTATGTATTATATATATATATATATATATATATATATATATATATATATATATATATATATATATAATCGAGCTACAATGTCTTTAATATCTAATTCGCTCTACCTCGGAATTAAATATATTTTCATATATGCTTAAACCGAAGGGGGAATTTTTCTCGATAATAGATTTGCCTGGACCAGGGCGCGAACCTATGGATCCTTTCAAAAAACCCAGGAACGTCAGTGAAGCTTTTCCTACTACACCACCGCGGTGGTGTAGTAGGAAAAGCTTCACTGACGTTCCTGGGTTTGAAAGGATCCATAGGTTCGCGCCCTGGTCCAGGCAAATCTATTATCGAGAAAAAATTCCCCTTCGGTTAAGCATATATGAAAATATATTAATTCCGAGGTAGAGCGAATTAGATATTAAAGGGCCATTGTAGCTCGATTATGTATATGAATCACGGAAATGTGATATGACTTATATATATATATATATATATATATGTATATATATATATATATATATATATATATATATGATATATATATATATATATATATATATATATATATATATATATATATATAGATATATAAATATATAGTATATATATATATATATATATATATATATATATATATATATATATAGATATATATATATATATATATATATATATATATATATATATATATATATATATGTATATATTATATATGTAGATATATATATATATACATATATATATATATTTATATATATATATATATATATATATATATATATATGTATAAAGTATATTTGCATAAATGTATTTATAGCTAAACATAATATATATATATATAGATATATTATATAATATATATATATATATATATATATATATATATAGATACTTATTATGCATAATGCATTTATAACTAACTATATATATATTATATATATGTATATATATATGTATATATATATATATATATACATATACAAAATATATATATTATATATATAATATATATATATATTAATATACATATAAATAATATATATACTATATATATATATATATAATAATAAGAATAATAAAAGGAGCCCATAAAAAATGCCTAAATATAGAGAGAAAATACTGTATTTCAGAGACTGCTGTCTCCCTCTTCAGGTAGATGAATGAGAAAACTTACAGAAAAGGTGGTATTTATATCAAGAGATCCATCCACTAGTAAGCCAATTTAGGTCACTCCCACTGATAATTTCATTTAATCCTCTTTAGCGTTGGTTGAATGAAAACTTTGTCAATGACATCTGAATCCCATGCGCCCTTTGAGATGTTCATTACCTGTCTCTGTTTAATCAAGGCTGAATCCATCATTTTACTCTTGTACCGGCAGTTGTTGCTATAAATTATATGTGACAAATTCAAGTTTATTCTGTGGTTATGTTCATTTATATGGTTGAAAATAGCTGGGTTCTGTTGTCCATACCTAAATGACCGTTTATATTGCATTAATCTCTGGGGAAGTGATTTTCCTGTGAATCCGATGTAAGATTAGCCACAGTCCAGGCATGGGATTTCATAAACGCCTGTGACCTTGGGGGATGTATTTTGTTGGACGTTAATCAGGGATTTGGCTAAGGTGTTTGGGTAAGTAAATGCAAAAGGATTAGATTTCCGAGGGTCTGGGTCACCATTTTAATCCTGTCCAGGTGTGGAATTTTTATTTTATTGTCGGGTATCTCTCTGATCTTGTCTTAAGGGGGTCGGTAGAAAATTATGTTGCTTTGTGAATTGTTTTCTCAATTATATGTTCAGGATACCTTGAAGGAGAAAGCTGCTTACAAATTAGTTAAAATTCTTTTTCCAGGAAATCTGGGGAACAAATTCGTAAAGCTCTAAAGAATAGGTAGCTGGCTACGCTTATCTTGATGGGAATGTCGTAATAGCTAAAGTAGTAAATGTATGAAAGTGAGAACGTTGGTTTTCTGTATATGGTAAATTTGTATTCTGTCGAGTCTCTGATTATTAAAACATCAAGAAAAGGAATTTTGTTGCCTGTTTCCCATTCAACTTTAAATTTGATGCTGGTTACTATTGTGTTTAATTTTGAAAATAATTTGTTAAAATTGCCCCATCTATTATCCCAAAATGTTAGGATATCATCTACATATCTCATCCACAGCGTATTTTTGGGTTTTATTTCATTAAACAGGACTTAAAGGACTACACATACTACACCCGAATTTTTGCTTATAGAATGATTCCCCGAATTAAAATACGTTATTAGATACACATAATTCAACTAACTTTATTTTTTGTTAAGCGCCAATGGGAAATGATCTGAATAGGGGGATAATTTTTCCCTCAAAAACTGAAGAACGTCCTGTACTGGTACTTTTGTGAATAGGGAATCTACGTCAAGGCTTAAGAGTTTTATTTTGTGAAGTGCTGTATGTGCTTCTATGAATTTGTGACAGAAATCTTCCAAATATCTAATGTGACTGGGAGAATAAAATGCCCAAAAATGGGGAAAGGAGGCCAGCTAACCATTTAGAAATTTGGTTATTGAAAGCTTCGGCACATGAAACGATGGGTCTGAATGGAAGATATTCTTTGTCATTTTGGGAAGGCCATAAAAGTAGGTTACTTTAGGATTAATTACTTTACATTTTTCTAATAGTCCAATGCAATTTTTGTCTTGGCCAATTAATCTTACTTCCCGAAAAAATTCTGTGGGGACGTTTTTGTAACAGAACATTTTTACCAGTATATATATATATATATATATATATATATATATATATATATATATAATATATATATTTAAATACATTATATGTATATATATATATATATATATATATATATATATATATATATTTTAAATACATTTATATGTATATATATATTATATATATATAGTATAAATATATTTATATGTATATATGTATTTTTGTGTTATTGTGTGTACATGAGTGCGTATGTATGTTTGAATACATGTATATAATATTTATGTAACTCTTCATTTACAGTGAATATTTTAGCTGAAATGAATTCTTGGAAATATTGAATCCATTAATATTTTTAGTGTTCCCTTTACTGATTTTATCGAAAACCTTTTTCCTGAATTAAGATTCACGGAATATTTTCATATGCCATAATGCTAGACTACGTGCCAAAGTTTTTTTTAACACAGCTGTTCCGTACATGTTCAAAATAATACCCATTTTCTGTTGCTTTTGGATCATCGGGTAAAAGTATTACTATATGGTAGTACGAGCTGTTTTATTACTCTGTTTCCCAGTTGATATGAAAAATGAAAAAAAATGTCTATTTCCCCTCACTTAATATATGGTCTGGTATAGATTAAAGCTATTCTTATTTCTTGCCTGTATGCAAAATTACAAAAAAAAAAAAAAATCAGTTTACTCGGGCCTACGTTTGCATACTGCCCTTTAAAACATGGATGTTAAAACGGATTTCCTTATTAAGTGGCTTGAATAAATCTGTAGATATGTAATAACAGAAGACCGACTCTTCAGCGAATTGTATAAGAAAAAATGTGAAAAAAATAGGAAATGTCAATTTAGTTCAAAATGTTCGGCGAAAAAGATGACATTTCGAATCCTCGGCTCCATCACAACAAAAAGCCTCATCACAGGGGAAAGCCTGGCCACGGCGTTATTGCTTTGAAGAAGATGAAAAAAAGTCGGTTTACTATATGAAATTCTATATTTACGAAAAAGTCACAAATATCACATTGATATCGATTTCACTTTACCTTGGGATTAACTTGCACCTAAAGGGAATTATGCGTGATATGTTCTTCTAGTCTGACCAGGATTAGAACCGATACCTTTTTGGATTACGGTTATTGTCAACCTGCATCCAACCCAGAAATAAGCTTCGAAACCTGCCTAGGGATTGAGGACCTATCTTGCACATTCCCATGGGAATGTCAATTAGATATTGATTGGATATTTGTGGCTTCATAATTTAAAATGTTTGCCCGTGTGTGTGGGCGCGCGCTTGTGTCGGTTATATTCAAAAGGATGTACTAATACGTTGTTGTGCTATTTGGAGCTGCGATTTGGGCCTCGAGAATCAGTGAGAGAGAGAGAGAGAGAGAGAGAGAGAGAGAGAGAGAGAGAGAGAGGGCTGTTATTGGGGGAGGGGGGGGTGGTGGATGTGGGATAGCGCGAGGCTGCTACACTCGAGATTTATGGGAGAGAGCCTGAGCCGCAGAATTTGCTCCTCGTACTCTAATACAGATCTCGATATCTTTCTCTGGAAAAATCTCGGCGAAGGCAATATCCGTGAAATATAACCTCCTCGCAATAATGCTTTGATTTTTTTCGAAGTTTTCGCGCACTTCGTTGGTGGGTGGAATTGGGCACGTTTTGTTCCTTTCTCTAGAAGCGATTGTTGGTGTTGCCTCTGTGTATAAAAAATAAATTCATGAGGATTTTTGGAATAGGATCGATTCATCAAGATATGCAGAACCATGCAGTCTTGACAGAACTGCATTTAACTCCAGGCCCTTGTTTTTAAGTTGCGAATTGTGCATTGGCAACTTTCATAGACTGAACAAGAGAGAATATGTTTAGGAATCAGGTCATAATTAAATTTTGCTAGACTGTACGAGTAAACAATGAAACCAGTGTATACCACAACTGGAGTTGTCGATTCCCTTTGCTTAACGTTCTTCTCCTCTTTCTCTGTCTTTTTTATTTTTTCCACTTTCTTTTTATGACTTTACTGTGCAATTTTGCCAAACGCTGAGCTGACCGGGATTAAATATATATAGTACATATTTAATTCAATGGTTGCTTTGAATTTTTATAACTATTATAGCAAAATTATAAATTACTTTTCGATAAAATTAATAGTTTTCTTTAATAAACATAAGTAACCTTCCAAAAAATGAGCTTTTAACCCTATACAACCATTCATTTTCTATATTATAGAATTGGCGTTTTTGTTGAACGTCAGAGGTCAGCAAGTAAATGTTTGTTGGGTACCTGCACTTGAGAAAGCTGATGAACTGGCCAAGGGAGCTGCACTAAATAATACCCTTCGGGCAATTCCTTTGCCTCTTACAGATTGTTCCCCAGTTAATCAGGATAGCCTATAGGAACACTGGCAGAAGACATGCGAGGGTCTGCCTGTAAGTCACTAGAAAATGCTGGTTGGACATCACTAAACTGACTACCACAGAGAAGTGTAATTGTATACCACAAAAGTGGGAGACAGCTTTGTGTCAAATGAGCATTGGTCATTCTCGTTTAACACATGGATTTTTTTTATGGCAGGACACTGAGGGCAGGCCCAGTCATTTTATATGAATTGCTTGCTTCGTCTAACGGTCAAGCACCTGTTGGTTTTGAGCCCTAGTCTTGGGGAACTTAGTGAAAATTTCCCCTCAGGGTTTCGGAAAGATGGGAACTATCCTGCCTCTTAAGATACTGCGAGATAATGTGTTATACAAATCTAGTTGTATTTTTAAGATTATTGAAGTGGGTGTCATTCTTCACTAAATATTAATTCTTCGTAAAGTCACGTTAATTTTGTTATTTATTCTATTTTATATACTTTCACCTCAAACAGTTTATAGATTAAATTTATTTTTATGTATTTATTTTCGGCGTCAGCGACAAAAGCAGTTGAGATGCCATTTTATGTAAATCAGTCAGTCATTAGCTGAAATAAAATAATAGAAATAGATTAGTTTTGTTGTTTCTAATAGTAACAAAATAATAGTAGTTTGATTGCAACCGTTGCACTTACATTTATTAGGACTGAGTGCTGCTTATCGAGTACCTCCTGTGGCTTTCTATATATTGATATTATAGCCCCTTTTCGTGGGCAAATAAACTCCAGTAAATTGCATCGAAGTACATAACCTAATTTCCTTTTCAGTAAATTGGTTATGAACTGCCAGATTTACGAGGAAATTATTCATTCTGAAATATTTTTACTATTTACTAATGTTTGTCTTATTGTAAAATTCCACCACCAAAGTATGAATTACTTTGATTGCACGCATATATTCTTATTAGAATCCTATATGGTACTTGACCAGTGAAATAGAATTGTTGATGAACGATAACAATCAATCTGAGAAAAAGTACACGATAAAATGAGTTTCTTGGACCACCAGCAGTTAAAATATAAAGGAATCCTTTTATATTAACGAAAACAGAAAATTTCAAGTGGTATTCCATCCAAGAACATGAAAGGAGAACCTTAAGTTTATCAGTAATTCTAATCCTTAGCCTCTCGGACAATCTAATGCCTTGGTATTAGATTAACCCTAAATTATATTGACTTTTGAATGACTAAAACAAAATACATATAAATATAGATATATACATATATATAGATATATATTTATAGATATATATATATATATAGATATATATATATATATATACATATATATATAGATATAGATAGATATATATAGATATATATATATATATATATATATATATATATATATATATATATATATATATATATATATATATGTATGTATATATATATATATATATATATATATATATATATATATATATATATATATCTATATATATCTATCTATATCTATATATATATATATAAGTTATAGATAATATATATAAGTATATATATATATATATATATATATATATATATATATATATATATATGCATATATATATATTATATGTATATATGCATATATATAAATGAATATATCATTATAATTATAACATACAGTCATATATTATATATATATATATATATATATATAGATATATAATATATATATATATACATATATATATATATATATATATATATATATCATATAGACATACAAATATATATATATATATATATAGATATATATCATATATATATATAATATAATATATATATAATATATATAATATATATATATATATATATCTGTATATGTATGTTTTTATATAAATATATACATATAGATACATGCATACATATAATATATATGTATATGCATATATAATAGAATATATCATTATAATTATGACATACAGTCATATATATATATATATATATATATATATATATATATAAATATATATATATATAGATATATTATATATATAGATATATATATATATATAGATATATATATATATATCTATATCTATATATGTATATATAAATATATACATATATATACATGCATACATATATATATATATATTATATGTATATATGCATATATATAATATGAATATATCATTATAATTATGACATACAGTCATCTTCCCACGAAAGTCTGCTTTCCCTGCTTATCATTATACATTAATCGCTTTCGTTCTTTGTGGCAATGATTAAAATATTTTGTTGAGATTGATGAAAATAGCTTAAATACAGATTGATGTTGCAGTTGTCTTTACCATCGTTTTTGGAAGGGGAGAAGATCGATTATGCATAAATATCTTTTCCAACTACTTTATTTCCAACATCAAAATTGTTTGCGTTCTAACGAACTGAGTAACCTAACATTTCTTCACTAGAATTTAATCGCTATAACTACGGAATTTTGTTAATCATTGAAGCGTCTAGTAGAATTTGTTTTCTTCTAAGCTCAGACTTCTGTTGTTGATGTTGCTGAATATGGTTTTATGAACTTTGCAATTTACATTCGTTTATAGGAAAGTCACAACCATTACTCCCCTTTTTTCCTGTTTTCCATTTATTCTTTGCATGATGTCCTAAAGTACAATATATTACTGATATACCCTGTATTCATAAACACATTCACGTATTGATGATACCTCGTAAAGGCTTCTGAGAGTTTCCTATCGCCCAATCTTGAACAATAGGAAGATCTGAAGATCCTGACTAATCTTCTCTTGGTCGAATGACTGGACAGAAGAATCCATTAAGAGATTGCTCTGAAAGGCTTTTCCCTCTCACATTCCATTTTGTCCATCCACTCTCTCTCTCTCTCTCTCTCTCTCTCTCTCTCTCTCTCTCTCTCCTCTTTCTCTCTCTGTGCGTTGTCCCCTTGCCCTCTTCAGCTTCATTGTGCCATTTTTGCTTGAAGGGAAGAAAAGACAATCACATTAATGTTAATTAACGATTCTTGCGTCTCCTGCTGGAGGACAGGAGATTCATAAGACGGAAATCGTTCTCAGATGAGTTCGGGTTCTTCGCCTAATCGTGTAAAGTAGGTTTTATGTCAAATGCTCGTGAATTTCCATTTTCCCTCGGGAGGTTTTGTCAAATACTTGCCTTTTATTTTATTTTCTGTGTATTACATATATATATTATATATATATATATATATATATATATATATATATATATATATATATATATATATATATATATACTCCCTGACTGCTGTTACTGTGTTTAACTGTGTCTTCTTCCGTTTTACTTTTTTTTGTATTGTTTTTTATGTTGATTACTACTGTTGATATTTCTAAGGGGCTCATAACCCCTCTTTTTCAAACCCAATCATTTTTTACAACTTTCCAAGTTGACAGCTAGTGCTACCGAATTTGTACCATGGACTCTCCTCCCCCTCCCCCCCCTTCCGCCTCCACCCCCTCAGAAAGTTTTAGTCCAAATCCGGATCTCGAGGGCCGTTTCTAAGGGGGTCGTAACCCCTCTTTTTCATACCCCCTCGTTTTTTAGAACTTTCGAAGTGTTTCTATAGCTACAAACAGGCTCCCCACGATATGGGACCCATAAGGCACCCTCACTAGCAAGGTAGGGAAACCACCCCCTGGGAATGGGGCTCGAGGGTTCCCACTATATTAGGGGGTAGGAGGCCTACTTCTCTTCGACTTACCGACCAGGGGAGGAGGAGGTTGTATCCTATATACCCCGACCTTGATAGCAGGGGAGCTCAGCGGCCCCCTTTGGGAATTAGGGCCCAAAGGGTCAAAGATGGGCCTACTGCATTCAAATTTGGTACCATAAGTTAAGACGAATCATTACAAACTTATTTAACATCAGTATCAAAGTTTAACTATAGGCTGACTTTTATCAAGGGCCGTTTAAGGGGGGTCTCATGATGGAAATCCTTCCCGGGTAACCTGTCACAACTTATAAGCACCTGCCGTCGGCCGGCAGTAAGTAACTGAGCCGGTCCGTGACGCAGTAGCATTGGCTGGGGAAAGACGTCGTCCAGATCATTTAGAAGTGAACGTGCGTTTGATAACACGTCCAAACGATGGGTATAGCTAGTATATTGCGCTGCTGTTAGCATGTGATCAACGATTACATAACTGAGTAATCACATCAAAGGAAACATCTCATACAGCAGGTCTCTGCAATACGGAATGTGACAGAACACTGGACTTTATTTACAAGGTCAGTGGTTTGGTCTCTAACGGCCGGCTACTAGGCATTGAATGAGGAGCAGTTTCGGCTGGGGTCAAGTAAGGGCATCGGATAGGAACTTCATACCTCCCTCTGAAATGAGAAAGGAGCCCAGTGAATATACATACATTTAAGATACACATACATACATGCATATATATGTGGGTGTGTGTTGTGTGGGTGCAGGGAATGTTTAGTAAATGCTGTGTAGAGAAGAGTACAAGTAAGAGTCGGAAACTTACTGATTTATTCAGTTGTTGGAGATTGAGCCAGCACAATGCCGGCACTGGCTCTTGCTCTTACACCAAACGGACATGTCAATAGCTCTTGCGAGTGGAAATGTAGCTTATGACTCCAGGCAAACGAAAACAGAAGTCACACACATTCATTTGTGTTTGTTGACAGATGGAAATATACATACCTATGGATTGATACTCAAGATATGAATGAAGTTAAGGTACATATGGCCGAGATGCTGATAGCGTAATGTATTATAATGATAGCGGTACATATAACATGACAATAATGAAAAAGATTTATGTACAAAAGATGCGCGGCGCATACCTTGTTTCTTGTGTCCACGCCTTGGCGTGCGAAATTGTTGTTGTGAGATTAGTCGGCCAGTACGATGAAGGGGTGTGGGATCCACGTGGGATCCTAGAGTCGGAAAGAAAAAAAAGAAAAAAAAAACTTTCTAAACTAAGTTCTCTCAGCGCCGAAGACGCATCAAAAGAATGAGATTTTTTTAGGTATTGAAGCCAGATTTCGTTGGAATAGAATTCATGGGCCGTTGTATTATGCAGAAGAGTTCGGCGCAATACCCGAAATGGATGTAAGGCTTTGGTTTTTTGAAGCATCGCGGAATAAGGAGAACGAGAAAAGTAAAGGGATAAAGGAGGAAGATGAGAGGTTGAAGGAAGTGTTGACGAATCTTTGGAAAGAAAGAAACTAAGAGAAAAATATTGTAAAGTTCAGTGATGACGGAAATAGAGTTCTATGAAATATCATGAAAAAGGAGAACATAAAAATAATAAGGAAAAGTAATGGATATTTAAGTACTCAGGGTAAATAAATATACCGGATGCCAGTCCTCGAAAATAAAGGATACAGTGATATAGTCAAAGAGCCATCAAGAGAGCTGTAATCACGGTAATCTTGGCGCACTTCGACGGCGTTGATAGTGTTAGTCTCCCGGCAGCTAAGAAAGTTGTCGTCAGTTCAGTAAATTTCACTCTAGACATAACTTCCTTTGTATAGACTTGACGATCCTTTGATGCAAATTAAGTACCAGTTTGATTTTATTTAAAATTCCCATGCTGTAGGCATGTGAGAATTCAAGAAAAAGTGTAAACGTCTTTATAATCCAGAAGTCAATTGAAATCTAAAAATATTTCAATTCTTATGTGGAAAAAGAGATGTTTTACTCTTTTTTCCAACCAGATATCACATTAGCCTTATTTTATGTTATTTTCGTATGTTATTTCAAAAGTCTAAAAACTGTACAACAAACTAAGCTAAGGCAGTAATCTTAACGACAGCAGTGTTTACCGTACATTACGAATAAAATTTGGAACATATTAAACAAAGAAAAGGTTATGCCAAAGTTTCTTCGGCGCAATCGAGTTTTCTGTAAAGCGTATAATGTATGAGCCGCGGTCCATGAAACTTTCAGCCAAGGTCCGGTTGTGACCTGTCCTATAGCGTTGCCAGACCCACGATCATGGCTAACATTAACCTTAAGTAAAATAAAAATAAAAAAAAACTATAGAGACTAGAGGGCTGCAATTCGGTATGTTTGATGATTGGAGGGTGGATGATCATCTCACCAATTTGCAGCCCTCTAGCCTCAGTGGCTTTTGTGATCTTGTGGCGGACAGAAGTGTGGACGGACAGACAGACAGCCATCTCAATAGCTTTCTTTTACAGAAAACTAAAAACCGGTTACCTTGATCTGGAAATCCTAAAGTGATTAACTTACCAGAGGAATGTGAAAAAAAACTAAAAACTAAAAAAACAGGACTTTACGTTCTGCCATGGAACTAGAAAAAGGGCAGAGTAATGGGGAATGGAAAATATAAAGGTAAAATTGTAGAACAGAGAGAATAGCTGATAAGAACAGAGAGTTAGTTTAATATATGGCACATAGCAAAGTTTGAGAGTATTGACATGACCATCTTGAAGTAGAAGGGATATGTGTTACCTAATAAAGGGATACGATGATACAAATAGCCATCAGCAACAGATGACTAACAGAGATTGAATGTTACGTGCCCCTTTAGCAGTAATTATGAATCAAAATGGTTTTGGGCCGAGTATAGAATTTCTGTCCATGAAGTTTCAATTGATTCACTCTCTTTGACCTACCTGTCGTAAACTCGAGTGGTGAGAGTTTGTTTGTGTGTCAGTGGTGTCAGCCGTATCGTATCCAAAATCATTTGGCTTCGGTTTAGGATGGAGGGAATCGTGTCAGTCTTCGAAGTTCAAATGTAACCTCATCTTTAGGCTAAAGCTTGAAATGATGACAGACTGATGTTACTGCGCACCGGTAGCAGTGTACACTGTTTTAATAGGATGTAGGGTCGGGTTGATGGGATTCTTCCACCAAATTTAGTCTCATATTAAACGGCCAGCTTGTAAACATTATATCACTACTGATGCAGTTGCGAACAAGTAATTTGGGCCAAAAAATAAGGGTTTTATCGTAAAATAACTTTCAAACTATATTGGGTCTCATGATATTGCACTGAACCGGATGTGTTAACACGTAAACAGAGAGAGAGAGAGAGAGAGAGAGAGAGAGAGAGAGAGAGAAGAGAAGTTCATCTATAGATTACGGTTATCTTGCAGAATATATGTCAGGGTGCCACTTGCTGCGGCCGAGAAGCGCAAGAGATAACAGCTGAGAGAGATATATATATAGCTATCTATGGAATGGAATTAAGAATCCTTCCAACCACATCAGCTTATCTCTTTCATTCCCATTGGAATTTTATATTGACTGGCGATGTTTTATGCGTCACTGATATCGAAATTGTATCGCTCACTGATTGACGATATCTGTTATTTAGTAAGTTTCCAAATACCCCGTTTTAAATTTCGGGTTGGAAAATCAGAAAACTTTTCATCTATTTCTTGTTCCAAAAAAATGAGAAGCCAGCCTAATGTACTGAAAAACGTCAGATAAACTTGACACAAACCTTTCAGTGCTAGACCTACAGCTTAGCTCTTCCTATGTTCTATTTCTCACTGTAATTTCATTTAGGCGGGGTTTTCTATCGCCCGCATGTGTGTGTGTGTGTTGTGTGGTGAATATAACCCATGAACCTCATATGGTTTCGATTTCTTCTCCAAACCCGTTAGATCAATATCAACCAAACTTATCCCAAAACACCCTTAGGGAAAGGGAATTAATGGTCTGTGTAAATTGGGGTCACGTCCCTTTTTAAAGAAAGATTGTTGTTGAAAAATAGTGAAAAAGTATATTCAAAATATGGTTCATGGGGGCCAAGATGGGACCAGTTTAGGAAAATTCGTAATTCAGTCTTGCATATCCATGAAGATAGCTTAAGTAAGCACGCTAGCCCACGGGTCTTCGGCTTGTATACTGAATTCTTTTTCGGACAGTTCTCGTTATTAGACGTATAGAGATCGTCTTGAATCTTGAACTGTCCTTATGTCAGACGGTGCTCCTGCTGAAATTAAGATAATATCTTGACAGGACAGGCAGACTCTCTATGGTAGAGCAATTTCTTCCTTCGGAATGTAAACAAAACCTTATGTTTAAATTTAAGTTTTGTCATACTTGCTTAGATTTATCTGGAAAGAAAAAAGTTTCCATTGCTATGAGCTTGGGAGTAACCACAGCGATTCAATTTGAAACGTTGGTTAAACCAAAAAGGTAGTTTGCTAGCCTTTTATGGATTTCAATAGGAAGGTAAAATCGGTGAGCCTTAGAATGATATAAAGCTTTGACTTTGCAGTTTGTTGTTTCATTTAATGGATATATAAACAAAATTCGACGTGATTTATATTATTTCTCTTATCATATTAAAGCAACAGTTGCGTCAAATATTTTCCGTGATTTTTTCCCCACGGGAGGATCATCTGTGGTACGATTATCCTTTTCCAAAAGTATAATTACTCACTCATTTCTGAGTCTTGGTCACGGAGGGATCGGTTTATCTCATCAGGATCTTTATAATGCTGTTGACAGCAGATATCTTTGCTTTATTGTTCCAAACAATCCAGCAATATTGGTGATCATATCGTTTATCCTTCTAGGGTAACGGTCTCTCTCTCTCTCTCTCTCTGTGTGTGTGTGTGTGTGTGTGTGTGTGTGTGTGTGGTGATAATCTGTAATTATTACTGCTTTCCAAGATTCTAATGCAGCTCTCTCTCTCTCTCTCTCTCTCTCTCTCTCTCTCTCTCTCATCTTGAGTGTCTTCCACAATTGTCACTGCCTTCCAGATATACACTATAATGCAGTGTTTGTGTATCAGAGTAACCTGCATTTCCATTTTCATATACTTATGATTCTGTCTTCACGCAAGTCTAGATAAAAGGGGGCATTTGCTGATTCGAGATGATCAATGTGACACTGAAGAACAATCTTTAAGAAAAAGTGACTTGACTAAAGTGTCAGAACTGCTGAGCATTTGATAATTCTGCGATCGTGGAAGCCTTCCATTCACACGTTTCTGTCTTTTCAATATCACCAGCTCAATAGCCGAAAACAAGCAAAACCAAAGATTTAGGTCCTTTGAGTAATAACTTCGTTGAATCAGCCTCTTATTTTCTTCGGTTCTTATCTTGGGTCTTTATGTTACTGAGGTCCTATTTTTATCCTTTTCATGTCGATCTCTCATCACGTAATAAGATATATATATCTTTTTTATTTTCCACGAACGTTTTGTCTGCGCCATTCTGTCCGACCTCGAGGGGCATCTGTGATTACTTGAACCTTTGCCCTTAAAGGAAGGAGTGGATTAAGAGGCGGCTTGTCTAGATGAGAATCTCTCTCTCTCTCTCTCTCTCTCTCTCTCTCTCTCTCTCTCTCTCTCTCTCTCTCTGTACTGTCATAATAGTCATGCTTGGGCACACTGCCCCTTATCAGTTTTCTTCTCCAAATGAAAGTTTCACGATGAATTATGTTGTTCGATAGGTTGAATGATAATATACATTTACGGCAATGTCTCGTTGCCGACTTCTTGTTAATTTGCTACTGAATTATATACAGTAGCATGAACAGTTTTTGCTTTTATGTAATAATGTTTCATCGTAAAGCTAATACGCCGGTACCGTCCAGAATTAACGGCAATGTAAGAGTAGTAGAGAAGGCAAGTTCCGACCTTAGCCAAGTTGTTTATCCTCCCTAAAATCGGACGGCGTCAATTCATAAGATTGGGAACGTCACGTATACCTACATATATTATCTATTATATAAATGGGGAAATGCGTCTGTTTGTTTGTTTGTCTGTTTGTTCCAAAGGAACGTTTACACCAGTGAATCGATCAGTATGAAATTTGTCACAGAGGTTAAACTAACATAGGGTTTGAACATAGGCTAGATAGATTTTCTTAAAAACATATATAATGCCCCTAAAAAGTTATTTCGACCTCCCTCCACCACCACCCCGCCCCCCAAAGAATGTCACTTTCTTATTCTTGGGCCTATTCGGTTCAAGCATGAAGCATTTGCTATTGGTGCTAATTACATTACTTGAAAAGTTATCAAGCCATTCGGAGCCATGGTGGACCAATGGGAGTGTGGTGAGAAGGGGTAATAAGGGGGCGACATTTAAAGATAACCAAAAATGACAGACGTTATTGTCTAACCTGTAGTTTTCGAGGTCGCTGAGAAGAACAGTCACACTTCCGATGCCTTTTAAGTTCAAGTTCAGCTCCGATTAGAAGGTGGGTGTGAGAAGTGGTGAAAAATAGAATGTCAAAAATTACAGATATTAGTGTCTAATCCAAAGTTTTCAAGGTTGCTGGGATGAAGAGACACTCCTGATATCCCTTAAGGTCCAAGTTCAACCCTAATAGGAATGGGGGTGAGAAAGGTGGTGAAATATAACTTGTCAAAATTGCTTGGCAATGTAGCTGAAGCAACAATGTCAACAGGAAATGGAGAGAGCGAGAGAGATAGAGAGTGAGAGGGAGAGGAAGAGAGAAAGCAGAGGGGTGTTGAGTTGTCCCAGTCAGTACCAGGTTGGTCAGCTAGTATGTGTGTGTAAGGATAAATAAAATAAAATATATATATTAATATATAATATATATATATATATATATACATATTGTGACGAAGTGCCAAGTATCTGGTTTCTACATTTGCCAATTATTGAATATAACCTCACCACAGCCAGACACCTGAAGCTTCATCACAGGTAAAATACGACTGAATACTCAGTATTGCAGAAAATCAGACTAAGTTCATTAAAACAGGTGTGAGGTAATCTTATATGTAATTAAATTAATTAAAGGGTGTCACTCCATCAACATCTTTAAAAGTCTAAGTATTTCCTGATTTCAAAAGTCTAAGTACTTCCCTGGTTCTAACTTACTTCAGTTAAATTAAAGGAAAACAGCTCAATTACCACTCTTATATTTCTACCTAAACAAAATTAAATATACTAGTGAAAAAGAAAACACTTATAAAAATTTTAAATGCAAAAATTTATTATCAAACTCAAAATTTATAAGTGAAATTTCCAATCTCAAGGAAATTTACTGTTACATGAAAACAACACAAAGTTTGACTAATTCTTGAATTAAGTAAAATTAAATCAAAGTTAATTTATCATAAAAATCAAGAAAATTAATTGAATCAATCGAAATTCAAAAGTGTTAGGTAACAACTCAAATTTGGAAATTAATTCACAAGAGCTAACAACACTAAAACTTGAAAAGAATTCTAAGTAAGTGTAAATTAATTCACATGTGTTAAATTCAATTAAATATGAAACAATTAATGAAAACAATTAAGTTAATCAAATTGTGAATGTAAATGAAAACACAGAAAAACGTGGGAAATATCAAAATTGCAAAAAGAGAGCATTAATCACACAGAATACATAAAAACACACTTCAATAAGAAAAAATTGACAAATGCACAAAAAATAACTTCAATAAGAAAAATGGATAAATGCACACAAAAAATCACTTCGATAAGAAAAATGGATAAATGCACAAAAAATCACCAACACCGAAATGTGGAAATTTCCCTGGAATAACTCAAATACTTTCAATATTTCGAGAAGTATCAAATCTGAAATTTATATGAGTGACCAACAACTATGCAGAAAATGTGTACGTTAATGTAAAATCATATGGCGCGAAAGAGAGAGAGAGAGAGAGAGAGAGAGAGAGAGAGAGAGAGAGAGAGAGAGATGATTACTCCCCGAGGTCTTAAATCGGAATGATTTTCCTTTTGTACGGAAGCTTAACATTGGATTTCGTCACATAAAACGTTTTGGGGCCGAGAGACAGTTACTTTCATAAAAATTCTCATTCAAAGCAATTTCTAATGAGAAATTGGAATTTAATATGAAAGGAATAATTATTCATATTGAAAGCAAAACTAAATGACGTCACTTCCCAAAGATGACGTATGCTTAAACAGAAGGTTCTAGAACGATCTTACGAAAAGATGATGCAACACCATAGGAATATGGTGAAATATCCATGCTCAACAGGTTCCAAACTGAACTCCCTTATCAGAAGTGTTGGCATGTTATGAAAACGAAATGGAGACTTCAAGTTTTCCTTATCTCGAGTGATGACATCAATTTCTTGCTTTGAACGGACAATACTAATCTCTCTCTCTTTTCACATTCTACGTTGCCTTAACTTTTAAATAATATTTTGTGAAATTTGAACACACATTATCAGAACACATTAACTCTAAGCTAAATAAGCAATCTGAAAATATTGCAAAAAATGTTATAACACTTCATGCAGTTAAAGAGAGGATGATATGCAATACGAAAGTAACAGCATTATAAGAATATATATATATATATATAATATATATATATATATATATATATATATATAATATTCTTAATAAACGCTCCAAGAACGAGGTCCATTGGAGGACGGAAACTGTTGGGCATTTTTACCTGAGATATACCTTTTTTCATTTTCCTATGTGGAATACAACTAATTAATATATATATATATATATATATATATATATATATATATATATATATATATATATATATGTATATATATATATAGAGAGAGAGAGAGAGAGAGAGAGAGAGAGAGAGAGATACACATGCTATGTATATAACTATATAGATATAGCTATATACAAAGCTATATTTATATATAACCCAATCCCATTCTACTCTCTCTTTCTCTCTCTGTCTCATTCGCTCCCTTTCCTGTTAAGATAGATGCTTCAGATTACATTGCCCAGCATATTTGTCATTTTATATTTCACGACTTCTCACCGCTATTCCTATTGGGGCTGAACTGGACTCGAAAAGCATCGGGGAATGTCTCTGTTCATCGTAGCGACCACAAAAAACTATGGATTAGACACTAATACCTGTTTTTTTTCGTTATTTTGTTTTTTCTTTTCAACTATTTCCCACCCCCCGCTCCCAAAATCACCCTATTTGATGCCAGTGATGTCTTACCACCACAGTGTATTTTCCCACATGCAAAGTTATATGTATACCAAGTTTGGTTGAAATTGCTCAATGCGTGTCAAAGTGTATGTGGGACATACATACATAGCACACACACACACACACACACATATGTAATATATATATATATAATATATATATATATATATATATATATATATATATATATATATATATATATATATATTTATATATTA